>NW_028261392.1:4431014-4468514 GCF_051295495.1 Thamnophis sirtalis
CTTCTTAAAAACTTCCAGTGTTGGAGCGTTCACAACTTCTGGAGACAAGTTGTTCCACTGATTCATTGTTCTCACTGTCGGGAAATTCCTCCTTAGTTCTAAGTTGCTTCTCTCCTTAATTAATTCTAATTCTAATTCTCTTCCATTCTATTTATATAGAACACATGTATGCTACTCTATATAAAAATATTTTTATATTTAAAATGTAAACAGAAATAAATAGCTATTTAGCAATCACCATTCTTCTCTCTCTACAGGCCTTTGTATAATATACCTCTTAAAAGGATGCCATCCGCTCACAAAAAAAAATTCTTGTTTGCGTTTGACTCTTTACGGAAAATAAGAAAACAAGACATTACCGGCCCCCTTTTGTGGAATTACAAAAGGCTCTCGCATGTAAGTAAATAACTGGAGAAATAACAAGTGTCAATTTTGCAGATCACTCTCGCCAAGTGAAAATTTGAACGGGGAACTGACTTGTTAGAGTACTTGAGCTGTTGTATTCCCCCCCCCACTTTAAATAGTTCTGTAATATATTGTGAGCTGCCTCTAGGCTATACCTCCAAAAGAAACGGTGGTTCAATCTAACACCATTATGAAAGCGCGCACGTAATTGTTAAAAATTTGACTACTTCCTTCTCTCGCCTCGATAGGAGGCAAAGTACATCTGTCCATTAACTATTGTAGCAATTGTAGAGAGAATCAATGCAGCCCCCCCTTTTTTCCCCCACAATCTATTTCCCTGATTTACTAATTGCCCTGCCTTACTACCCTTTTCTGTCAGACTCTGGGAGTAAACGTTGCTTCTTAATTAGCGGCTAAAGCTAGAAGAATCCACCGTATTTTATCAAACATTTTGGAGCCTCGCCCCAGCTTAGAATATCGACACCCTTATTATGGATGCCGAAGAGATGGTGGTGGGAGCTGTTTGTCATCCTCCAATTGCTGAGGTTAGTTTGTAGACAATTACCATCCAAAGCAGACTAACTTTCGACAGCAATGATTCCCTGCTAGGGGGTTTAGAAGCTAAGAGCCGAGGTGGCGCAGTGGTTAGAGTGCAGCACTGCAGGCCACTTCAGCTGACTTGTTATCTGCAGTTCTGTGGTTCAAATCTCACCGGCTCAGGGTTGACTCAGCCGCTCAGGGTTGACTCAGCTGTCCATCCTTCCGAGGTGGGTAAAATGAGAACCCGGATTGTTGTTGGGGGCAATATGCCGACTCTGTAAACCGCTTAGAGAGGGCTGAAAGCCCTATGAAGCGGTATATAAGTCTAACTGCTATTGCTATTGCTATGCCCTGCTCTGCATTTATATAGGAATTGGTTTCATTCTTCAAGAAAGAATATTGAATCAAAAGATTATGATTTTGTAAACTTTCCTTCACGTGCCTGTTCGGGGATGAAACTCTGCCAGGCAACGGGACACCAGCATCTTTCTCTCTTCCTCCTCCTTCCCCTCTCCTTTCCCCCTTCCACTTCCACTCTCTGCCATTCCTCTTCTCTTCCCCTCTCCCCCTTTCTCTATCACTCTCTCCCTTTCCTTCTCTATTCCCCTCACCCCTCCGCCTTCTTTTCTCTTTCTCCTCCTTTCCCTCTTCCTCTCCCTCCACTTCCCTTCTCCCCCTCTCCTTCTCCATCTTTTCCCTCTCCTCCTATCCCTCTCTCTCTTCCCCTTCCCCTCTCCTGCTCTCCCCCTCTCTCTCTTCTCACTTCCCCTCTCTCTTCCGCTCTCCTTCTCCCTCTCTTTCCCTCTCCTCCTCTCCCTATTCCTCTCTTTCCCCTTCCCCTCTCCCTCTCCTTCTCCCTCTTTCCCTCTCCTCTTCTCCCTATTCCCCTCTTTCCCCATTCCCCTCTCCTCACCCCCTCTCTCCCCCTCCCCCTCTCCTTCTCCCTCTCTTCCCCCTTCTTCCTCTCCCCTCTCCTCACTCCTCCTCTCCCCTCCCTCTCCTTCTCTCTATCCCTTTCCCCCTCTCCTTCTCCCTCTCTTTCACTCTACCCTGACCCCTCCTCTTCCCCCTGTCCTCATCCCACTCTCCTCCCTCTCTTCCCTCTCCTTCCCCCCTCTCTCTGTCTCCTCCTCCTCCTTCTCTCAGAAACACACACATATACAATGAGTGTCCCCTTATACATAACTTTTTAATAAATTTTTCATTGTTCGTATCCCCTACTTCTCTGAATAAATGAGACACACCATGTAACCCATCCACTTTTCCCATATCAAAGTTGCTATGATTTCTTTGGTACCAAAAACGAGATAATCTCAAACATTATAAACCTCTAAATTACCCCTATTGAGAGGTAGCAGTGAGATTAGAATGTCGATTTCTTTGTCCCCCAATGAACTCAGTTTTTTCACACTGAGCGTATTAAAAAGTCTAACTCTACTTATTATTTAATCAAGGCATTATGGAGAAGAGAAGTCGTATTAATGGATGTAGGCGGGGGCTAGAATTACATACAATGAACAAAAATTGCCACATTTAGGACCATTTCTTTCTTTCTTTCTTCTTTTCTTCTTTCTTTTTTTTTTCCCTTTGGTAGTTCGCATTTTAAAGTTTCTTTCAAATGAAATAAAAAAAGAGAAAAAAAATAAAACCAGGAGGTTATTGTGATTTCATTGGGCTGATACCTTTTATTTGCCAGCTATAACACCAAACTAATTTTAAAAAATGACTTTCTGCTTAATGTATATGATATATACATAATGCCTGTCAAGGAAGGAAGGGAGGGAGAGAGGGAGGGAGGAAGGAAAGGGAGGGGAAATGGGTGGGAGAGAGGAAGGAAGGAAGATAGGAAGGAAAAAAAGGAAGGAGGGAAAGAGGGAAGGAGGAAAGGAGGAAGAGAGAAGGGAGGGAGGGAGGAAAGAAGGAAATGGAAGGGAAGGGAGTGGTGTGGAGAGGGATAGAGGAAGGAAGGAAAGAAAGGAAGGGAGGGAGGGAGAGGGACAAACCATGTCCTTCAAACATTTCAAATTAAATAGTTTTTTATCAATTAAAAAAAGGCTGCTGATTGTAAGTAAAAAGACAGACAGCAGTGAATTTGTGTATTTGTTTTCCTTTTCCTTTTCTTTAAAAAAAATATTTTTGAAACTAAGCCACATTAAGGAGAAATCTTCACTAGAACAAACAAGATGAAATTTTAGTGTGTATTTCTTCTACCAAGCCGGAGGCTTAATAGCAGGAAATTCCTATAGAGCGAAGAACTGTAGGTTAACCGTAAAAAATGGTTCTGGGCTTTTTGAAATCTCAGTAGAAAGCTAAATCTCATTCAGCAGTTTTCTAACATCTCTAGCATGTTCTTCCCCTTGATCTTCCCTTCTATCCTCCTAGGAGTTCCTTCTTGTTATCTAAGTCCCAACCCTCTTGGGGTGACTCCAGCTGACATTTTATCCACCCCAGATTTCATCAGTGTGACCTTCTCATTAGGGATAAAACCAATGTTTACTTTCTTCTTTCTCTTACCTCATTATAAAAGCAATATTTCTAAAAGTCTAAGACACCCAGCTAGAAGAAAGCCTTTGGTCAGTCTTTAGAAGAATTTGGAGGAAAAAGTTTATATATACAGTATATAAACTTTCTCTCCCTCTCTCTGAGATAGATAGATAGATAGATAGATAGATAGATAGATAGATAGATAGATAGATAGATAGATAGATAGATAGATAGATAGATAAAGATGATAGATATATAGATGATAAATAGGTATAGATAGATGATAGCCTTCCTTATGGTCCAAATTTCACAACCATACATTGCAACTGGGAAAACCCCAACTATTATGCAATTTTGTTGGCAGGGTGACGTCTCTGCTTTTTAGTCTGCTGTCCACATTTGTGCGATCCACCGGAGAAGGAAATGGCAACTCACTCCAGTATCTTTGCCATGAAAACCCCATGGACAGTACTCAAAGGCAAAACACAATGGCCCTGGTTAGCATTTGGCTAACCTGGCTTACTGGACTTCTGGCCCTGGTTAGTGCTTTGCTCATCCTTTGTTCAGTACTGAACTACTCACAGCCAGAAGCTGCTGAAGGTACATGTGAGAGCTTTACTGCAGGACTTGTAGTAAACATAGGGAGAGAGTTGGAGCAATAAAGAAGAGTTAGACCTGTTCTCTGTCTGTGTTGCTTTTGGGCCATGCCCAGAGGTGGGTTTCTACCAGTTCGCACCTATTTGGTAGAACCGATTCATCAAATCTACCGAACCAGTTACAAGAGTTTCCACCAGTGGACCCGGAAAGCAGGCCACAACTACAGAAGAGGTTCCAAAATGTTTTGAAACCCACCACTGGTCCTTGGATATGATTATTCTACACTATCATGCTCATATTTATAAAACTCAGTGCCTCTGTGAAAGGTAAGGATGACTACTGCGTTTGTGGTGCAATCAGAACGTTGCGTGTGTTGAAGTTGTTTTAACGCAAACCAAAGATGCCTTTTAAAAAACAAGTTTACATCTTATTCTTATGCATGCCAGTGCTGTGGGTGAGGTAATTTAAGGTGGTTCTGACAAGTGTCGTCGGCATCTTCATATCCGGTCACATGGGCGGCAAGCCACTCCCATCCGGTCACATGGGTGGCAAGCCACTCCCACAAAGGAGGCCACACCCACAGAGTAGGTTCGAACAATTTTTGAAACCCACCACTGGCCACGCCCCGGATCATCACATCACTTGTACTAATGCAAAAACGATTAAATAAGTATTTGTGTTCTAGCAAAAACAGTGTTGGTGAGTCTTGCCGGTAATCTCGCATTTTCACACCAACGGCTTCTTCTCCAGTTCTGCAGATGGTTATTAATGTCACTGCCCTCATGTAGGTCTGCCTGGATTTGTGTTCAATTTTTTTTTTTTTTTTTTTTTAACCAGGAGTGGAGCTGGACTTATGCAGATCCAAGATATTTAATTAATGTGCCTTAGTTTTGTTATAAAAAAAATATTGCCACCCAAATTAAACCTGTCAATGTTTCCCAATCAAAGTTTTTTTTTTTTAATAAAGGAAGGGAAAATATCTATTCATATTGAGAAAAGATTGCCCGTTAAAATAGGTGTTCCTGTGTTACTTCACACATGCACGCACATAAATCAGGAATATTTTCTTGTCATCCCATTATTTATAAACTGCCCTGTAGCTTATTTTTCATGACTTTGTCATATAGCTTACTGGAGACTTCATCTTTATGGAGTGGATTGCACATTCTGCTTTGCATTGATAAATCATGTTGCCCATGAAAATCCTAAGAAGATACAGTGATAGACTGTATACCTGTATGCACACAGCAAAATATAGCAGTCGGTTTAAAAACCAGGGCTCAGGTTTTCTGTGGTATAAAAACAGCAGGCAGAGATCCTGAGTGAGAAATAACAGAATAACAGAGCTGGAAGGGACATTGGAGGTCTTCTAGTCCAACCCTCTGCACTAGCTGGGAACCCTATAATATTTTGGAAAAATAGCTCTCCAATCTCTTCTTAAAAACCTCCAGTGTTGGAGCATTCACAAGGAGTGAATGGAGGCAAGCTATTTCACCGGTTAATTGTTCTCACAGTCAGGAAATTTCTCATTAATTCTAAGTTGTTCCTCTCCTTGATTAGTTTCTATCCATTGTTTCTTGTCCTGCCTTCAGGTGCTTTGGAGAAGAGGTTTATCCCTCTAGGTTATAGGTTTATTGGATTTATATGCTGCTCTTCTCCCAAGGACTCAGGGCGGCATACAACATAAAAGAAAACACATATTACAAAAATTAAAAGGGACATTAAATAAAGTATCCAAAAAACACCCCCCAATTGATATTTACAATAAAAAATTAAAAAATTAAATTAAAATTAACAACCAAATTAATCCTATATTTTATTCTATTCAGGCCAGGCCGGCTTGCTGGAAAAGCCAACTTTTTAGGGCGCGTCGGAAGGACCAGAGGTCGGGGATTATACGAAGCTCCGGGGGGCAGCTCATTCCAGAGGGAAGGCGCTCCCACAGAGAAGGCTCTCCCCCTGGGGGTGGCTAGCCGACACTGTCTGGCCGACGGCACCCTGAGGAGGCCAACTCTCTTCTTTGTGGCAGCCTCTTAGATATTGGAACATTGCTACTATCATGTTGCTGTTAGTCCTTCTTTTCATCAAACTAGACATACCCAATTCCTGCAATCATTCTTCAGTGGTGGGATTCAATTTTTTTTCTACTACCGGTTCTGTGGGCGTGGCTTGGTGGGTGTGGTGTGGCTTGATGGGCGTGGCTTGGTGGGAGGAGCAGGGGAAGGATACTGCAAAATCTCCATTCCCTCCAAATCAGCTGGGACTCAGAAGGCAGAGAATAGATGGGGACAGGGCCAGTCAGAGGTGGTATTTATTGGTTACTACTCAAAACATCTGCTACCACTTCTCCAGAACTGGTCAGAACTTGCTGAATATCACCTCTGCAGTTCTTCATATGTTTTAGCCTCCTGACTCCTAATCATCTCTGTTGCTCTTCTCTGAATCTCTTTCTAGAGTCTATGCACAGACCTACAGTGGTGGGTTGCTGCCAGTTCGGACTGATTCAGGTGAACTGGTAGTTCAGAGCAGTGGCTGGGCCTGACCACCCACACCAGCACTATCCCCGTCCTATGTAATTGCTGTCTGTTTGCTGCCACACAGATGCATTCAGGGCAAACCAGTTGTTAGAGTATGTGACGTCCATCTCTGCTTACATACATATACATATATATAGACCAGTGATTCTCAACATGTTGCCCATGCCCCACAGGGGGACAATTAGATTTTTAATGGGGGCAATTTGAACCTCATTTAAACCAAGTTAAACATGAGTTAGAGTGTGAGTAGGGTTCACTTTTTGAGTAAAGTAAGAATTATATGTCATGGGGGGAGGTCAGTGGTGGGACTCAAATAATGTAACAACTGGCTCTCTGCCCTAATGACCAGCTGAGTAGGCATGGCTCAATGGTCATGTGAACATGTGGGTGTGACCAACTCAATGTCACTCAAGTCAATGGACGCTTCGCCTTAGCTGTTACAATGTAATAAGGGTTAACCGGAGAGGCAGTTTCTGTAAGCAGGTCAATAAAGATTAGGCTAGAAACAACACCAGGATGTTTCTTTCCTGCCTTCCTTACAGGATTAGCCCTGTAAAGTGGAAAAAAAACAAAAGGAGATTTCTTCCAACAACTGGTTCTCTGAACTGCTTAGGAAGTTAACAACCGGTTCTCCCGAATAGGTGCGACCTGGCTGAATCCCACCACTGGGGGAGGGGGATCAGTATTTTAGAGATGCTTAAGGGGGCATGGCCAAAAAAGGCTGGGAACTACTGATATAGACAAGAGAGAGGGGGGAGGGAGAGAGAGGGAGAGAGGGAGAGAGGGAGAGAGGGAGAGAGGGAGAGAGGGAGAGAGGGAGAGAGGGAGAGAGGGAGAGAGGGAGAGAGGGAGAGGGAGAGAGGGAGAGAGGGAGAGAGGGAGAGGGAGAGAGGGAGAGAGGGAGAGAGGGAGAGAGAGAGAGAGAGAGAGACTTGTGTGGGTATTCCAAGTGTATCTTATCAAGTGTACTCTTATCAAAACATGAAATTCTATTTCTGAATTCTTCTACTCTATATAGAGGTTCTCCTTATATCAACATTACTCTGGACGAGTTAGAGTAGAAGAGTTAGAAAAATGTAATCTCTCTTTCACAGATCGGAGAGATAAACTTTTTCACTTCTTTTCATAGTGTAGCTACAAGTAGCGTAGCTATTTACCCTGAGTTCTCCTGGATGCATAAACTCCCTTAGGCGTTTTCCCCCTTCTATTTTCATAAACAACGGAGATTTTTGATGAATCAAAGTTTTGTTTGTTGCTACCAAGATGGGAACGACAACCGAAAGCAAAGCAGTTGGAAGCTCTGTCGCCATGCACCAAGCAGCAAATTACTTTATGAGGAAATTATAGTCATTTGCATTCTCACAGAGCAGCACTGTTAATTGAAATGAATTAGCAGGAAATTAAAGCAGGTTCCACCGAGAGTCTTCTTGCCTCGCATTGCTCTCCTTTTGGCAGTTTGCATACCATGTTTTCAGCGGTTCAACGGCTGAACTTTTGGCAGGCTTAGCAGTAGTCAAAATTCTCCCTGTAGAGGAGGGTGCCTGGAATTAAGCGACGCTTCTCCCAATGCAGAGAGACGTGGGCAGATCTGTGCATTGGGGAAACAAAACAGCCACTTCATAAATGCATGGCACAACACAGGAGAATTCAGCAACCCATCTGCATATAAAAGACAAAGTCCACTCTTTTTTTATTGAAGAGTTTTAATAAATTTTACAAATATTTTCCCTTCCCTCCCCCCACCCCAACCCTCCCCCCCTCCAACCCTCCCTCCCCCCCCAACTTCCCAGAGCAAAATACAGGGTATATCAATATCAATATCAATACCAATAGCAGTTAGACTTATATTCCGCTTCATAGGGCTTTCAGCCCTCTCTAAGCGGTTTACAGAGTCAGCATATTGCCCCCAACAACAATCCGGGTCCTCATTTTACCCACCTTGGAAGGATGGAAGGCTGAGTCAACCTTGAGCTGGTGAGATTTGAACCGCCGAACTGCAGAACTGCAGTCAGCTGAAGTAGCACTGCAGTGCTGCATTTAACCACTGTGCCACCTCGGCTCCTAAACATTTAACAATCATGCACTAACATAAGCTAACTAACTATAGCATCTTACCTCCCTCTTGTACTTGAACTCCGCTTTTGTTAAACTAAATTTAGATAAATTATAACAGGTGGCGCAGTGGTTAGGGTGCAGTACTGCAGGCCACTTCAGCTGACTGTTATCTGCAGTTCAGCGGTTCAAATCTCACCGGCTCAAGGTTGACTCAGCCTTCCATCCTTCCAAGGTGGGTAAAATGAGGACTCAGACTGTGGGGGCGATATGCTGACTCTGTAAACCGCTTAGAGAGGGCTGAAAGCCCTATGAAGCGGTATATAAGTCTAACTGCTATTGCTATTGCTATTCATAAGCTAATTGAAATTTCTTAGTGCGGTAATTATTTTGAATGTAATCAATCCATCTTCTCCATTCCAACTTATATTTCTCATCTGAATGGTCCTTCAGATATGCTGAGATTTTGGGCATCTCTGCTAAATTTATTACTTTTAACGTCCATTCTTGAATAGTAGGCAATTCTTCCTTCTTCCAGTACTGCGCCACCAACAATCTTGCTGCCGTTGTTAAGTTCAGAATCAATTTAGTCTCTATAACTGTACAGTCTGTAATTATACCTAGCAAGAACAACTGAGGGGTAAACTTCATTCTCTCTTCAAAAGAGTCCACTCTTTTGAAGACAGAAAAATCCACATTTTGGACAGAGAGGACCACTGGTTTGAAAGAGGGGTTGAAATGGCCACATATGTCAAAATTGAACAGCTCTTTCTCAACAGAGAAGAGGGATACGATCTTCTGTCCCTAGTCTACAACATGGTCTTTAGTAGCTCTAAGAGGTCTCCACACCCATTTGCACTACTCCGGTGTCCATGAGGACACATATAGACCTACAAGTGACCTCAACGACTCTCTAAAAGGATGACCAGCTGTCTGCAAGGAATATAAATCCTTCCATTCCCCACCATCCAGTCAGAGCTGAAGAAGCTTCTTGGATGTTTTTGACAGCCAAAACCATGGGCATTTGGAAAACTAAGAGAAGAACAGCTTCTGATTGAAAAGACAAAGGGAGCTTGTCTTGTATAAAGTTGGACATATTTTTATTTTTGGAGTTGCAAGTTATGATTTCCACATTCACATAAAAGTATATCAGCTCCACTCTCTGGCAGTTGTCTTGTTCTGTGTTATATCTATTTTTTTTTTGAAAGAAACTGCTGGATTTATAAAGCTGTCCAAGATTTTGAAAAATATGACTCGGGATCAGAGTCTCGGTTTTCAGAGTCTTGGTATTCAGCAGGTTCTGACCCGTTCTGGAGAACCGGTAGCAGAAATTTTGAGTGGTTTGAAGAATCAGCAAATACCACCTCTGGCTGGCCCCGCCCCCTTCTATTCTCTGCCTCCCGAGTCCCAGCTGATCGGGAGAAAATGGGGATTTTGCAGTAACCTTCCCCTGGAGTTGGGATTGAATGGAGATTTTACAGTATTCGTCCCCTGCCACACCCACCAAGCCACGCCGACAGAACTGGCAGTAAAAAAAAAAATGAATCCCACCACTGCTCAGTATGGTATAAAATAACAACAAAATAAATAAACAAACAAACAAATAACCCAATAAAGAGACAAAACACAAAAACATATAACATTAAAACATGTATACTACATACTTCACTGATATAAAGCCTACGATCTTATCAGAGGCTAATAATAATGGTTGTATCTTACATTAAGCAAGTTGTTAATTTTCATCCCTTCTCCTTATTTGGTCTTCTGGTGAGATTGGTTGTTTCAATTCCTGCAGGCCTGTGTCAGTTTTATTCTTGTAATGGCCCAGGTGTCATTACAGCGACATCAAACATAGAATAAGAGGCTTGGTAGGGACCAGGGGTGGGTTTCGACCGGTTCGCACCGGTCCCTGTGATCCGGTTGGTCGCCGAACCCGGAAGTAAGTAACTTCCGGGAACGGTGACGCCCCCCCGCACCCGCGCGCGCCCGCACACCCACGCCCGCTCCTTACCCGGTTTTTACGAATTCTGCGCTTTCCACGCATGCGCAGAACGCATACAGCGCCTGCGCGATCCTCCAGGAGCAGCTGGAGCATCGCGCAGACGCTAGTACGCATGCGCGTGTCGCGTGCGTGCGTGCGCGAGGACGCTGCCGGCCTCGTTCCAACCGATCCGGTTGGAACGGGGCGAGAAACCCACCCCTGGTAGGGACTTTGGAAATCTTTTAGTTCAACCCCTTGCTCAATAAGGAGGCTTTATAACCAATTGTTAACTTTCTAAGCAGTTTGGATAACCGGTTGTTGGAAGAATTCTCCTTTTATTTTTGTTTTTTTCCACTTCACAAAGGCTAATCCTGTAAGGAAGGCAGGAAGGAAACATTCTGGTGTTGTTTCTAGCCTCATCTTGATTGCCCTGCTTACAGAAACTGCCTCTCCGGTTAACCCTTATTACATTGTAAGAGCTAAGGTGAAGCAACCCTTGACGTGAGTGACATTGAGTTGGCCATGCCCACCCAGTCACATGACCACCTAGCCCTGCCCAACCAGCGGTTCATGAAGGCAGAGAACCAGTTGTTAAATTATTGGAATCCCACCACTGTATATAAGATGTATACTGAATTTTTCTTATGACATCAAAAGTTTCAAGACAGTACTGGCTCAACTCTATCCAACCCTAATGGTGTTAATGGACCCAAACCCCATCTCCGATTTCATTAAAACACTAACTTTTCCAATTAAAGTTCAGCTTTTTAAAAGTCAATTTATGTCGGCACCATCCTAAAACAAATAGGAAGCACAATTTGTCACTATTATGGCTTTCTGAAACATTATTGTGATGAGCTTATCTGCTGTCATAGCTAATAAAGCAGAACTTGGATAAAGAGTTTGATTAGATGTACCCCAAAGGAAGAAAACCAGGGGGATGTGTTACATTATTTGTATAATGTTAGGCAACAACACAAGGTGTTTGGCCTCCTGAAACAATCAGATTTGCAAATTTGTATAGTTTTTTTTTTTAGGCTGGCACCCGTGTTAATGAGGCATCATGTGATCTCTTAATGAGGAATCACGTGATGTGAAGCCTTGTGACGCTGCAGTAATTGCCATTTCCTGAAGCTGCTACTCAAAATGCCATTTAAGCTCTCCCTTCCCAGCCTTTTCATCGTTATGGATAATAAAGAAGCATCGATTGTTTTCTCTCACGGGGGCACAGTTTCCTGCTGTTTTCCACCGGGAAACAACAAGCGAATCTGGTGGTTTTGTCTGTTCTCGCCTGCCGATGGAGGACTGGGAAGATGAACGTGGAAAGAAGGAGAATCAAGAGATGGGGAATTGGGGGAAGTCAAGTTCTAGGCTGGCAGAAGGCCTGGGGTTTTAATGGCCCTGAGCCTCTGTGGGTTGGTGACAGAGCCAGGCTGACACTATATCTGATTTATTCACATCTTTAGAAGCCCGGATAAAAGTCCCTCTGTCTTTTGGTATAGTAAATTCGATCCTTCCTGTGTTTGATTGACAAAACTGCAAGGATTAATCTAGGTGTCTATGTGTGTCTGCAATCTATTTTCACAGGAAAGGATTGTTGTTGTCCTCCTCCTCTTCCTCTTCCTCTTCCTCCTCCTCCTCCTCCTCCTCCTCCTCCTCCTTCCTGCTCTTCCTCCTCCCCCTCCCCCTCCTCCCCTCCCTCTCCCCTGTAACACTTGTGTGCATATACTGAATACACAGACAGAGACACACACTTATCTGCTTGTGAAAAATATTTACAGACCCCTCGCATCCTGGACATAAATTGTCTCAACTCCTACCCTCAAAACAAGACTATACAGCACTGCACACCAAGATACCTAAACACAAGGACAATTCCGCCCTCCCCCACCCCCCGAACACCATCACTCTGCTAAACAACTAATCCTCTCACCACTGTCAAACTATTCACTAAGGCTACATTACTATCAATCTTCTCATTATTCTATCACCCATCTCCTCCCACTTATGACCGCATGAGTGTAACTTTGTTGCTTGTATCCTTACTATTTATATTGATATCGATTGTTTCCTGATTGCTTATTTGTACCCTATGACTATCATTAAGTGTTGTACCTGATGATTCTTGATCAATGTATCTTGTCTTTTTATGTACACTGAGAGCATCTTCACCACAGACAAATTCCTTGTGTGTCCAATCACACTTGGCCAATAAAAGAATTCCATTCCATTCCATTCCATTCTATTCTATTCTATTCCATTTCATTCCTTATTCTATTCTATTATAACTGTACATAAACAAATACATATTGGGTATTTCTAAATGCATATTATCTTCTCTGCTATTAATTCCCTAACTTCATTTTAGTTCTAAAACATGTTTGCAATGTAATACGATTTTGTATTTTACACATGTTAATATCCCGTCTATTTGAGAAATGTGAACTATAAATACATTATTTATTTATATTTCCTTATAATAAATACATTGTATAAAAGGAAGCTGAACTTTGAAATGTTTAGGATTTCTTTTTTTTTAAAGAAACAAGTATTTTCCAATATCTTAGAGCAAAGTTCCAACTGTTCTAATCATTAACACTTCACCTTTTTTGATCCCATGATTGATTACGTATTTGAACAGCGTGGGATACTGGAGGCATTGAAATATGATTAATTTAGGCTCAGGACCTACAAAGGTTTCAGGGATGAAAAATCGAAAGAGTTTTTTTTTAGAGTCAGAAAGCAACAACGGGCTCTGGCAATGAAGAAATAGAAGTGTTTGCTGGAGTTTGTAAGTCTACTCAAGGTAGCTGTTCTTGCAAGGATGGGATATTTGGCACCCATCGGGTATTACAACCTTATCGAGTCCTTGCTCCTCTGATATTTCATTTAGCATTTTTAGTAGGTGGTCACTACATACATCATATAATAGAATAAGAGAGTTGGAAGAGCTCTTGAAAGTCTTCTAGTCCAACCCTCTGCTCAAACATGGTTGGCCTTTCTTAAAATGTAGTAATGGAGCACCGTTCCATTGATTAATTGTTCTGTCGGGAAATTTCTCCTTGATTCTAGGTTGGATGTCTGTTCTGACCCTCTCCTCCGTCCAGTAACGAAAGCCGAGACAAGTGTAAAATGGAATGTCCTTTAATAACAAGACCAGACTCTCAGTGGCTGAAAGCCAAATAAACAAACCGATAAAGACCTTGGCAGCAAGTCCGACAAACCTGGGCAGCTATGCAAAGAAACTCTGGCAGCAATCCAGCCTGCCAAGTTCGTTTCTCTTTAGTCCAAACATTGACTTCTGCAAGAAGGGCGTGGCACAAGCAGTCTCTTTTATAGTCTGGAGAGGAGCTTAATGACCATCAGCTGAGCGTAATTACCTCCTGTAATTATGTAGTTGTTCTTGACGCTGAGTAACCCTTCGACGGCGTGCATCCCGGAACAACTCACTGTTGGTTTCTGGATCACTCTCTCTTGTCTCCTCCCCACTGATCCAAGGCTCAGGTGCCATCTGGTGGCCAACCAGTCTCTCTGCGCCCTGCTCGGAGTCAGAACCCTGTCCAGGGTCCTCCACATCCTCCAGGGCTGACTCATAGGGCCCCTCGCTGTTGGAGTCTGGTGGCAGCTCCAACGGCTCCTGTCGGGCCACAACAAATGTCTCCTTTATTGGTCCTCATTCATTGCTTCTTGTTCTGCCTCCAGATGCTTTGACTCCCTCTTCTTTGTGGTAGCCCCTCAGGTAAGCTTGACTCAGCCTTCCATCCTTCTGAGGTGGGTAAATTGAAGCCTCAGATTGTTGGGGGCAAGGTGCTGACTCTGTAGAACCACTTAGAGAGGGCTGTAAAGCACTGTGAAGTGGTATATAAGTCTAAGTGCTCTTGTTATTGGAAGACTGCTGTCATGCCACGCCCAGTGCTTCTTTTCATTAAATTCAACATACCCAATCCTTGCAAATATTCTTCATATGTTTTAGCCTCCAGTGCACTCTTTTATTTCATTTCATTTATTGAATTTCTATGCCGCCCAATCATGAGGGACTCTGGGCGGCTTACAGAAATGGAAAAAAAAATAAAAATAATTTTTAAAAACAATGGGATACAACAAAGTTAAAAAAAGGAACACAACAAACACCCAATTGAAAGGGGGCTGGACCTCAATCAAGGGGTCAAGAGCCCCAGGCCTGCTGGAAAAGCCAGGTTTTAATGGCTTTGTGGAAGGACATGCGAGTGGGCAGGGCCCGGATTTCTGGGGGCAGCTCATTCCATAGGGCTGGAGCGGCAACAGAGAAGGCACTACTCCTAGGCGTCGCCAGCCGGCATTGTCCCGCTGAAGGCACCCGGAGAAGGTCCATCCTGTGCAATCTTATTGGTCTAAGGGAGGTATGTGGCAGAAGACGGTCTCGCAAGTATCTGGGTCTTGGCCATGTAGGGCTTTAAAGGTGATAACCAGCACCTTGAATCATGCTCGGAGACCAATGGGCAGCCAGTGCAGCTCGTGGAGGATAGGTGTGATATGGGTGTACCTTGGCACACCCAGTATCGCTCGCACGGCTGCATTCTGGACTAATTGCAGTCTCTGAACTTTTTTCAGGGGCAGCCCCAAGTAGAGAGCCCTAATTATTGTTGTTGCTCTTCTCTGTAGCAGCTCTTCTGTTCTCTCCTCATGAGACCACAAAATGGAGAAGACACAACTAAAACTTTATACAGTGCAGTTTTAGCCAAAAAAAAACCAAAAACCTTTTCGTTTAACTGCTGTTGATAGCTTGATACCATAATGACATTGAGCAGCTCAATGCTTGCCATAAATTATTCTCAGTGGGATTGAGAACATTTTAATAAACCTTCGCTATCAATCCTGTGGGGAACATGGTAGAGACGAAGATGGGTACCTATGGCCTTTCCAATCTGCCTAACTATGACTCCAATTACTATTGCTAGTATTGTTGGCTGATTGGGAGACACACTTTCGTGATAAATATACCCTGAGTTCACCGTGCTCTTATGCTGTTCATATGTTGTGCCTTCTTTATTATGTCCTTCTGTGCTTTAATTAATAATGCCATGAAACAAGTTGCAGATTGCATCTGTTGAAATGTTCCCCTCTACCCATCTATATGAACTCCAGATTCTCTTGCATTTGATCATCGACTCAGCTCCCTGTTTCCACTAAAAGTATTTGCAACGCTTCCAATTCCAGAACGCAAGGTATAATCCAGCCAAAGTTAAGTAGCTGAAGCTTTGATTTCAGTCAAGGAATCAATGCTTACTACTCAGCTATGACTTTCCCATGTCCTGTGCACTTAATTAATATCGTCGATATTATTAACACACTGTTGCTATTTTGGAAATGCAGAGATCTGTATGGAGTTTACAAGCCATTACTTAATGTGTCCCTCATTTCTCATCGTTATAACGAAACTTGATTAATTAGGTTGTGGAGTTGCCATACAGAGGGCACAATTTGCTTCTCTTATGTGGCAGATTATATCAGCGTGATTGTTATATTATGTTATATATATATATAATATAGCCGGAAGAAATAATGGAGCTCATATTGGTTCCTTCAATTGCTCTCAACTTGCTTATCAAAGTGGAGCTTAAAGGGAAAATTTATGACAACTCAGAGTCTAAAGGAGAAGGACAGCCAGTCTAAAGGGAGTATAAGCTAAAGGGATAATTTATGACAGAGTTAGGAGCCCATTCTCCTATTGTAGAATGTTAGCAAAGGACATTTGGGAACTGTGACCTATTTTACAGCAACTTAACTCAAACCCACACACAACAACAGGAAAGGTCAACTCCTGATCTTCAAATGGTTAGAATAGAATAACAGAGTTGGAAGGGACCTCCGAGGTCTTCTAGTCTATCCTCCTGCTTATGCAGGAAAGCCTACACCACTTCAGATAAATGATTATCCAAACTCTTCTTAAAAACCTCCAGTGTTGGAGCATTCACAACTTGTGGAGGCCACTGATTAACTGTTCTCACTGTCAGGAAATTTCTCCTTTGTTCTAGGTTGCTTCTCTCCTTGATTAGTTTCCACCCATTGCTTCTTGTCCTGCCCTCAGGGACTTTGGAAAATACCTTCACCCCCACCTTTGTGGCAGCCCCTGAGATATTGGAACACTGCTATCATGTCTTCCCTAGTCCTTCTTTTCATCAAACTACACATACCCAATTCCTGCAATCTTGCCTAAGGGTGTGTAAAATGAAGGGATGGACACAATTCAATAATTTGGCTCCCATCCATCCTTCAAAAAAGTACAAAAAATTAAAAAGCCAGGTGTTTATGTAAGGTGTAGGTGTTTAAAAGTATAAATAGCAGTAGCACTTAGATTTATATACTGCTTCAAAGTGCTTTACAGCCCTCTCTAAGCAGTTTACATAATCAGCCTATTGCGCACAATGATCTGGGTCTACATTTTACCCACCTTGGAAGGATGGAAGGCTGAGTCAACCTTGAGCCGGTCAGGATCGAACTTCTGGCAATCCACAGTATTAGCCTGCAGTACTGCGTTCTAACCACTGTGCCATCACGGCTCATTTTGTGCAATACCTTATTTTTTGGAGTATAAGACGCACCTTTTTCCCAACTAAAAGGGCATGGAAATGTTGGTGCGTCTTATACACTGAACACCACCGAAGCCCCATCCCCACATTCCATTTTTGCAAAAAACAGCCCGTTTTTCGCAAAAAAAGGAGCGTTTTTTGCCTTCCCCCAGCCATGCTGGAGCCTGAAAAGTGCTCCTAGGGGCTGGGGAGAACAGAAACTTTTTTTTCTTACTTACCTCTTTGAAATCATGGTGCATTTTATACACTGATGCATCTTATAGTCCGAAAAATATATGCATGTTAACCATTTTCTCTAATGGAAATCAATTCTGTAAGGCTGCCTGGATATACGTCCTTTCATCAACCCCCGTTAACTTTCCATATCAATTTGAGTAAGCACTTTTTACAGTTTCAAACCATGTCTCAAAAATTGTCTTACAAGTTCAGGAGGTGTCACTATTTAAAATATATATATATTTTTTAAAAAAATAATTCTTCTTGTAAAAATTCAGTTCAAGGAATGAGGAACAAGCTGATGGAATTAAATTCACAGAGTGTCATCTTCCATTGCATGTATTCATACTTCTTGAGATTCTAACTCAGTGGCTCCCAACACCACGGGGGGGAAGGGGGGAACTTGATTTTTAATGGGGGCAATTTGAACCTTGTTTAAACCAAGTTAATGGCCTTTTTAGGCTTCCTTCGTGGGAGTAGAGTTTTTTTGTTATTGTTGTTTAACCTTCATTGAAAATTTAAAACATTAAAATACTAATACCTTTAAAAACAATTTTGTATAAGTTGCAATCCTTTAGGACAGTACTAACATAACCATTTGTTATTCAAATACATTTTTATACATTCCTAATTATTCCTATATCTATACATCTACGTTTCTAAACTGTACATTTCATGTTCCTATTATTTATCCAATGATACCAGTTTTTTTCAAACTGCATAATATTCTGAATCTTCCTTGTCCCCTTAATTCCAATATGAGTTTATCCATCTCTGCGCAATCAAGAATCTTTTGGATTATCAAACAGTCTGTTGGTATGGTATCACTTTTGCAACATTGTGCGAGCGCTATTCTCGCTGCTGTAATTATGTGCAAAATTAAATATTTTATCTCTTTCGTATACTTTCCCTTAATAATCCCCAGAAAGGAACCATTCTGCTTTGAGGTCTATTTGGATATTTATAATTTCCTGTAACCATTTTTGTATTTTGGTCCAATATATTTTTTAGCTTTCGGGCATAAACCCCATGCATGAAAGTAGGTACTCTGCGCCTGTTTACACTTCCAACAGTTGGGATTTAAGTTCAGATACATTTTTGCCAATCTCATGGGAGCTAAATGCCACCAATAGCGTTTAGGGGGGGCATCAGGATTTTAGAGATGCTTAGGTGGGGCAAAATAAAAGGTTGAGAACCAATCGCAATAGCAGATAGACTTATATACTGCTTCATAGGGCTTTCAGCCCTCTCTAAGCGGTTTACAGAGTCAGCATATCGCCCCCACAGTCTGGGTCCTCATTTCACCCACCTCGGAAGGATGGAAGGCTGAGTCAACCTTGAGCCGGTGAGATTTGAACCGCTGAACTGCAGATAGCAGTCAGCTGAAGTGGCCTGCAGTACTGCACTCTAACCACTGCGCCACCTCGGCTCTTAGAGAACCACTATTAGAGGTTAATGTTAGAGGCCACCTCGGCTCTTAGAGAACCACTATTGTAGCTTAACCTTTCTCATTCATCCTGCTTTTTTTTTCTTTTTTTTAAAAAAACCCCTCAAACTTGGCAACAGTCTTTTTTCCCTTTCTTCTTGCTTTTCCCATGTTCCTTTTGGGATGAATTTTATACAGATTTTTTCTTTCTTTCTGCTGTTGTACTTTCCTTTTAATGTGACATGTTTTATTATCAGTTTTATGCTTTCTATTCCTTTTAAATTGCTCCAGACATTTTATGAAGAGCAAGGTATAAATTTATTAAAGACGTGAATAAATAATTCTGCCAAACTTTTAGTGCTATCTGCCTGACATGATAAATTAGGTAATGCTTAAATCTTCTACATCTTTGGCTGGAAATATTACTTTTTTTTTTTTTTTGCTCGATGTTCTTAACCATCTTAAAATATTAGGTTATACAAGTTCAAAGGCTTTAGATCTAAATTTTAATGTTTGTAATTCAATGGTTTTAGATTGAAATTATAATGATTTGTTTGAAGATGTATATATCTTATCAGTTCTAGTATATCCAACATGCTCTGGAGACTTATTCAATAAACTATTTGCTTTTCACAATTTAGTTCTACCTAATCAAAGCATATCTTTCTTTTTTCTTCTATTTGCACAAAATTCATTATTGTCTGCATTATTCTTACTGCATTAACATTCTTCATATGGCTAAATAATTCATTCCCCCCCATTTTGATCTTGTTCAACACAATTGTAGCAATGTGCTGCTGACCAGCACTTGGTTGTTGTTCTTGTTGTTAGTTGAAAAGTCATGTCCAAGGCATCGTAACCCCATGGGCAATGTTCCTCCAGACCTTCCTGTACTCTACCATACCCCGGAGTCCATTTAATCTCATGCCTACTGAAGGAAGGACTCACTGGAGAAGAGCCTCATGTTGGGAAAGATGGAGGGCAAAAGAAGAAGGGGACGACAGGGAATGAGATGGCTGGATGGAGTCACTGAAGCAGTTGTTGTGAGCTTAAATGGATTACAGAGGATGGTAGAAGGCAGGAAGGACTGGAGGAACATTGTCGATGGGGTTGCGATGTGTCAAACATTACTTTGCACCTAACAACAACAAAACAACAACAATAGATAGATAGATAGATAGATAGATAGATAGATAGATAGATAGATAGGGATAGCTATAGCTATAGCTATAGCTATAGCTATAGCTATAGCTATAGCTAGATTAGATTAGATAGATAGATAGATAGATAGATAGATAGATAGATAGCTATAGCTAGATTAGATTAGATTAGATTAGATTAGATAGATAGATAGATAGATAGATAGATAGATAGCTATAGCTATAGCTATAGCTATAGCTAGATTAGATTAGATAGATAGATAGATAGATAGATAGATAGATAGATAGATAGATAGATAGATAGATAGATAGATAGATAGATAGATAGATAGATAGCTATAGCTATAGCTATAGCTATAGATGGATGGATGGATGGATGGATGGATGGATGGATGGATGGATGGATGGATAGATATAGCTATAGCTATAGATGGATGGATGGATGGATGGATGGATGGATGGATAGATGATAGATGATAGATGATAGATGATAGATATAGATGATAGATGATAGATGATAGATGATAGATGATAGATGATAGATGATAGATGATAGATGATAGATGATAGATGATAGATGATAGATGATAGATGATAGATGATAGATGATAGATGATAGATGATAGATGATAGATGATAGATGATAGATGATAGATGATAGATGATAGATGATAGATGATAGATGATAGATGATAGATGATAGATGATAGATGATAGATGATAGATGATAGATGATAGATGATAGATATAGATAGATATAAATAGATATAGATATAGATATAGATATAGATAGAGATAGAGATAGAGATAGAGATAGAGATAGAGATAGAGATAGAGATAGAGATAGAGATAGAGATAGAGATAGAGATAGAGATAGAGATAGAGATAGAGATAGAGATACTTTTTCTCCTCCTCCTTACAGATGCAATTCAGTTCAAGATTTCCATTGTCTTTCTTGTTTATGTTTGCCTATCTTTGCATTCTTTAGATTGTTTGGGGTAACATTCTTCCGATTCTCATTTTTTTCCCAATGCTGCTTTTCAACAGAAGTTGTCTCCGGTGCAATAAAACAGCTGTACTTGATCTGCTGTCTCAGCTTTGAAGCAAGATAGAGAATGATATCTGACAGAAGAGAAATTATTTTCAAAAAAAAAAATTAACGGCACTAGAAGCAGTTATTAGCAATAAACAAAATGTTTTTGTTTTTCCTCTGTGGGAATTGTTTAATCAGAAGTGCAAGACTGCATAAATCTTATTAAATTAGTTCTTTTGAGCTGCAATGACTGTTCCCGATGAAGACTTAGGAGGGGTGTCACGAGCAAGCCCTGAGCCACCATCGCAACCATGAAGTCATGAAGCTAGTGAGCATCACCTTGAGAAAGAGGTTCATTGGCAAAAGGACAATAAATGCAACTTGCAAAGTTTAGTTACTTTCAGCTAGGTGTATGAGGAGGTAAGTTCGAGAGACACTAAAGAAGAGTTCTATTCAATCAACTTTGCCTAGAAAATCCAACACTTTCAAAACAGATTCCTGTTTGGTTTATGCATTTAGTGAAGAAGAATCAAAGTAGCTTGTTGTCCTAATCTAATAACTATCAGCACCTAAGAATATTAGGCTTATGGCTGAGATGTGGGTGCCTCTCTGGATAACAAGAAAAGGATATCTATTTATCTAGTTCATCTTTTCAATCCTACGAGTGGTGCGATGGTCTAGAGGTGAAGCTGTTGCCTCACAACCAGGAGGCTGTGAGTTCAAAGCTAGGTAGAGGCAGATATTTCTCTCTCTGGGCACAAAGAGAATATATCTGCTGAAAAAAACTTATCATTGGCGACATGAAGGGCAATTGGCCAATAAACTCTCATTTGCATTCAGTTGCCCAGATTCCACCCTACAAGGGATTATGGGTTCATTAAAAGGAGATGATGGTGATGTTTTCAATCCTAACAGAGGTGGGTTCCTACCAGTTCGCACCTATTCGGTAGAACCGGTTCGTCAAATCTACCAAACCGGTTAGAAGAGGTTCCACCAGTGGACCCAGAAAGCAGGCCACACCTACAGAAGAGGTTCCAAACTTTTTGAAACCCACCACTGGTCCTTGGATATGATTATTCTACACTATCATGCTCATATTTATAAAACTCAGTGCCTCTGTGAAAGGTAAGGATGACTACTGCATTTGTGGTGCAATCAGAACATTCCGTGTGTTGAAGTTGTTTTAACGCAAACCAAAGATGCCTTTTAAAAAACAAGTTTGCATCAGATTCTTATGCATGCCAGTGCTGTGTGTGGGGTAATTTAAGGTGGTTCTGACAAGTGTCTTTGGCATCTTCATATCCAGTCACATGGGCAGCAAGCCACTCCCATCCAGTCACATGGGGTGGCAAGCCACTCCCACAAAGGGGGCCACACCCACAGAGTAGGTTCGAACAATTTTTGAAACCCACCACTGAATTCTACCTAACAACCATAGTACCAGAAGAAATCCGATGTGAGCTATGAGGCCAGATGAAATCAAACTTGCATCCTGATATGGTCCAATAAATCAATCTCATTCAGGGAAACAGTTTGAACTGATTTATAAAATCATTGTGATTTGACTTGGGCATTTGAAAAAAAAATCAAAATTTGATCGGGGTCTCTGAACTCAGTTGGAAAAATCTACTTCTGCACATGAGTAGAATGGATGGAATTGTCTCATTAGCTCAAAGGCATCCCCTTCAGAAGGATGACTCAGATTCATATTCTAATTAAATTTTAGGAGGCCAATTTAGCTTAGAGTTTTGATGGAATTTTCACCTTCTCTCAATTAAATATTCACCCAGTTTTGGGAAGTTCTCCCTTCAATTTCCACAAGCCTTAAGACAAGGATCTGCACTGTTTAAAAGCCTATTTCTCTAAGGAGCAACTGTTGGGCACCAGGGAAATCATAAGATCCAGGAAGTTCAAATGGGTATAAAGATTTATGGCAAGCTTCAGCTCTCTACAAGAATCTAACTAATCGTCCAAGCAAATTAGCAGCAGATAAGAGTCACAGGGATTCGAGGTGGGCTGGATTTAAGTCTCTTGTGGGTGCGAAGTGACTTGTGACTGATGACATGTTTGATTCTTCCTTCCAGCTCAGCCTTGGTCAGCTCCTACACCAACATATTGCTTCACTCTTTGCATCGTTAAGATATCTACAACCTTGTATCTGTCATTAACCAAATATGTGAATATTGTACATGTTTAAATTGTTTAGATTTTAAATGAAGATGTGTTGTCAGTGCAAATAGTTTATATCAGATTCCAAGCTCAAAACAAAAAGGAGTAAGTGCTGTCAACTTCCAGTATTTTTCGTGCAATTCTTGACCTCTTGGAACACGTAGGATAACTTTGCCTTTTGTGTCTGTGCAAAAGTTGCTGCTATATTTTGTGTAGCAATATAGCAATAGCAATAGCAGTAGACTTATATACCGCTTCATAGGCCTTTCAGGCCTCTCTAAGCGGTTTACAGAGAGTCAGCATATTGCCCCCAACAATCTGGGTCCTCATTTTACCCACCTCGGAAGGATGGAAGGCTGAGTCAACCCTGAGCCGGTGAGATTTGAACCGCTGACCTGCTGATCTAGCAGTAGCCTGCAGTGCTGCATTTAACCACTGCGCCACCTTGGTGTATTTCATTGTCCAGTGGAATTCCCGTTAGTATTTCAGAAAGTTTGTGTGTGTATGTGTGTGTTGTGTGCATGCTTTAAAGGTAACCCTTCACACATATGTGCTAGTTGTTCCAGACTCTAGGGGATGGTCATCTCTGTTTCAAAGCCAAAGAGCCAGCGCTGTTCAAAGATGTCTCCATGGTGATGGGACCAGCACAACTAAATGCTAAAGACGCATGGAACACTGTTATCTTCCCACCAAAGGTGGCTCCTATTTTTCTACTTGCATTTTTATGTGCTTTTGAACTGCTAGGTTGGCAGAAGCTGGGACAAGTCACGGGAGCTCACTCCGTTACACATCACTAGGGATTTGAATTGTTGAACTGCCAACCTTTTGATCAACAAGCTCAACATCTTAGCCACTGAGCCACCATGTTTCTCTGTGCATGCTTTAAGGGAAAGCAAAGATCATTTATGCAGTTATACGAATCCCTTTGCTATTTTTATATATATTAAAGATTCTATTAAGATTTAAAAAGCATCCACCTTTGCACAAGTCTACTGTTCATAATGGAACAAGGAAGGGTTAAAATAGAAAGATATATCATGCAAACTAATTTCAGGTTGCTTCAGACTACGAAATTCTTCCGGGAGATTACAAGCAGCAAGTTATTTTCTCAGGTTTTCATAAACTGGTGCTTATCACAGATTAATGAAAATATTAATATTTAATTCAGTTGCAACTATTATCCATAATATTCCTTACCCCCAAAGCAGCTGGTGAATCTTGGGCATTACCATTGTGATGTCCCATTCATCATTTATGGGACTGTTTTGGAGACATTCCTGTTTTTTTTTTCCTTTTTTTGCAGCCTCATTTGATGGATGTTTCATCGTAGACATTGGCTTAAAGGCATGTTTGAATTTATTTGTGGAGCATCAACTCTCTGGAGAAAAGACTAAACTATAATGGAGTTCACTTTGATCAGAAATCAGACTCAAGATTAAATGGGTTTAAAGAGTTTATTCATTAATATTGGGAAAACCCTCCTGAGTTGGTCTCACGGCAAAGAAATAAATAGACTGGCCTGGTAGCCATTTATCTATTTCACTTCTGCAAACAACATATACATTTTGAAACAGCAACAGAATTCATCATGTATACAATCATTGCAATTTACTACTTCCCCTCCCTCCCAATTAATGTAAAGGTAATAGATCCCTGCTTCCTTTTAATTTCCTTGACATAAATCTGAAAGTAGTCTGAAATCATGCATCTTTTGCCTTTGACATATCAAATCTGGAGTTGGTTTTATTTGAACACTTTTAATTTTGTAGTGCTTTAAAAAAAACACCAAACCTATTGCTATACAGCCGTCGTTCCATGCAATCCAAAAGCAGGATTCGTGTACAGAGAGAGAAAGGAGAAACGGTCCCAGCACAACGTAATCATTTTCTGGTTTTTAGTTTAGTTTACTTTATTGTCCTTGCACATTGTACAATGAAATTAAATGCCGCCTTCGATGTACATTAAACTATAAAAATAAAAACACAAACACACATCCTTCACATGCTATACAATTGAACTGAAAACCATATTTTGCATTAATATAGCACCCTATTGTAGAATTCAATGTGGTTACTGCCCTGGGATAGAAGCTGTTTTTCAGCCTATTTGTCCTTGTTTTTATTGTCCTGTACCGTCTGCCAGATGGTAATAGTTCAAAAAAAAAAAGGTGCCCAGGATGAGATGGATCTTTAAGGATGTTTTGAACGTTCTTAAAGAAGAAGTGTGGAGGAGAGGTAAGGGAAGAAGAAAGAGGTAAGGAGAGGTGGGTGGAAGGGAGAGGAAAAGAAGAAGAGGGGGGAGGAAGAGAAAGAAAGAGAAGGAGAGAGGGTAGGAAGGAGAAGAAAGAGGATAGGAGTAGGGGAGAGGTAAGGGAAGGAAGAAGGGGAAGGAGAGGAGGAAGGAAGGAAGTAGAGAAGGAAGGGAGGGAGAAGAAAAGAAAGAGAAAACAAGATGGTGTCATAGCAGGTGCAAAGGATGGTAAACAAAGCATTCCAAACTATACCTTATAACCTCTTAAATGGAATAATAATAATATAAGAATGGCAAAGAAAAAGAATAACTATGTGAATGTATATCTATAACTGTATGTAAGAGAATAAATGAGAGTAAAAATATAAAGCATAATATAGGTAAATAATATTTGGTCATAAGTAGCTAAGTATAAATAAATAAAGAATTGTACATAAAAATGGATAACGAACAAGGAGATTATGAACGCAAGATAGAAATGTATAGAAGGGAAAATACTAACTGCAAAGAAACTGGATCAGCAGAAGCACCTCACTGAGGACTAGGAGCATAAGCTTTCCAAGCAGAGGGAAGACCTAGAAGAGTGCAAGGCCAGGTACCGGCGCCTGGAGGCTCAACGGGCTGAGATGGTCAGCCATTTCCAGGCCATGATGCAGTCCCGCTGGAACGAGGCCCTCCAGCTCTTTGCCACCAGCGACGCTTCCCTCCAGCCTTCACCCAAAGCCCCATACCAGGAAGCTGAAGCAGACCCCAAGTCAGAATTTCTGCCCCCCTCCAGCCCCCCAAAAAGACCCCAAAAGGGAAGACTCTCTGCAGCAACACAAACGTTCATTGCATGTTTCCAGCCCAGGGGCCACATTTTGAGGTTCCCTGATTTAGTGCAATATAAAAAATGCAAATAATTTTTTCTGCAGACCACCAAAACTTTCTCAAGGATCACCAATGGTCCATGGACCACCAGTGGGTGACCGCTGATCCAGGTCATGGTTGTTCCAAAAATGCTTTTCCAACGGCAACTTTCTTGATTTTTTTAAAAAAATATTTCCCCCTCTTAGCAGACTTTCACCATTAAACCACATTAATAGTTTTCTGGGCAATGCTATGGACATGCTTTGTTACTAGCTTCCTTCGGTCTACTTTTCTACTCTGCAGCCTAGCCTAAAGCTATTTCTTAATGGTGTCTCATCCATGCATTAAACAGGCTTGACCTTATTATTATTATTATTATTTTTCAGAGTAAGTGAAAGCAAGATAGACTTTACGATTTAGCTGAGCAAACTCAAGGTGCTTCCCATGAAATCATATGCAACCTGCCTAACATTCCATTTTAGATACCCCCCTCAACTGAATAAAAATAAAATAAAATGCAAATCAAAGCTTTAAATAATAAATGCCCTCTAATGACGACTGACCAAATTGGAAAGATATTCAATGAATGCAAATATTTTATTTCACTCAGGCTTTGCATCTAGGTGTAGAGATAGCACATTTTTGGGGTTAGAACCTACCATATAATCTGTGAAGAGCCTGCTACATTCCCTGCCAACAACTTCACAACCACACCATTGTTTTAAACTTTAAATAAGGGCAAAGTGACATTTGCTTTTCGGTGACATGTGCTAATTAGAAGTTTATAGTTGCCAGCGAAATTATTAGCCAGGTCTCTTTTCTTCTTTCAAACAAGACTATTGTTACTAAAACCATTGTTTAATGGTCATATAAGCTGAAAACAATTATCTGGTTATTTTCCTTTTAATTTGAAAGTCTTATTACAGGATCAGAAGCTCTCTTATAAGGTAATTGCTTTTGAACTACTTGGCAACTTTAAATATAATTATGAAGTGATTTAAAAATATGGGATTACTCAATAGGCCATATGCTCTCCCATTTTATGCATCGCTGGGTTTTGAAAAAACCTCAAAACTTTATTCCAATCATTTGGAAAGTGGCAGGTGCTGTTACTTTTTCATTGTTTTTATTGAGTATTTTTCAACTAGGGGCTGAATACATGGATGAAGAGAACAAATTAGAATACATAATTGTTCTGACCGAGGCTTCCCGGGAGCAGGAAGCAAACTCCTTGTCCCAACAAAAAAACCCTTTTGTTAATTGACTGTGAATTCTGCTCATTCACATCCAGCAAAGTCTTTTGAGGCAGGATTTATGGTCACAGACCTTATCTGGATTGGAGAGCTGCCAGGCTGATATCTGCAAAACTTGGCAAGAAGTCTCAGAGATCATGAACCACTTAAGCGAACTAATGGTCTCCTGCAAACTCCACTCCCCTTTCGCTCCTCTTTTATTTCCTCTGGGAGGGGCCATTCATCATCCACCTCTGGCCTTACTCCCAAGTCGACCCCTGTTCTTTAGCTGTTCCTTTTGTCTGGCAACTCTGCGCATGCACATACTGGGAACAGGCTCCAGCTGTTCTTCTGCCTCACTGATTTCTGATTCTGAAGGCAGCTGATAACTGGCATACGGCCCTGGCCCCCTCTCTGCCGAGGTGGCACAGTGGTTAGAGTGCAGTACTGCAGGCTACTTCAGCTGACTGCTAGTTCGGCAGTTCGGCTGTTCAAATCTCACCGGCTCAAGGTTGACGCAGCCTTCCCTCCTTCCAAGGTGGGTAAAATGTGTACCCGGATTGTTGGGGGCAATATGCTGACTCTGTAAACCACTTAGAGAGGGCTGAAAGCCCTATGAAGCGGTATATAAGTCTAACTGCTCTTGGTATTGCTATCTGCCTCCAACACAGAGCCCTCATCCGGCCTTCCCCAGACTCCAGGACTGGCCCATGTTCTTCCCCAACCTCCTCACTGTCTGAATCTGCTGCCAGTTCCACTGGCGGGCCACAACAAGAATGTTAGAGTTGCAAGGGACCTTGAGGATCTTTTATTTTAACCCCTGCTGCATCAGGTGACCTCCAGCGATGGAGCAGCCATGACTTCTGAAGACAAGTTGTTCCATTGATTAATTGTACTCATTATCAGGAAATTTCTCCTTCTTTCTAGGTTGAATCTCTCCTCAATAAGTTTCCACCAGTTACCTCTTGTCCTGCCTCAGGTACTTTGGAGAACTGGAAGACTGCCTTCATGTCATCTCAACTCTTCTCTTCATTAGATTAGACATGTCCAATTCCTGCAACAGTTCATCATATGTTTCAGCCTCCAGCCTCTTAATCATATTTGTTGCTCATCTCTGCACATTTTCTAGAATCTCAGCATCTATGTTGTATCATGGTGACCAAAACTGGATGAAGTTATCCATGTATGAATCATTTGGATTTAGAATAATTTAGAATAACAGAGTTGGAAGGGACGTTGGTGGTCTTCTAGTCCCGCTTAGGCAAGAAACCCTACACCACTTCACACAAATGTTATCCAGCCTCTCAGTGGTGGGTTTCAAAAATTGTTCGAACCTACTCTGTGGGTGTGGCCTCCTTTGTGGGAGTGGCTTGCTGCCCATGTGACCGGATATGAAGATGCCGACGACACTTGTCAGAACCACCTTAAATTACCTCACACACAGCACTGGCATGCATAAGAATACAATCGAAACTTGTTTTTTAAAAGGCATCTTTGGTTTGCGTTAAAACAACTTCAACAATCCATCTTGTTGAGAAGATGGATTGACTATACTCAAAATAAATATGGGACTAAGAAATTCCAGGTGGCTTATGACTGAGGCAACAAGGAATGACATAATCTGTTTTAGAATATTTTTGTTAAAGATTTATATCCTGTATTGGTTCTGGGAAGTTGGGGGAGGGAAGGTTAGGAGGGGTGGGGTTTGGGTGGGGAGGGTAGGGGTAGGGAAGTAAACATTTGTAAAAGGTTTTTTTTATAAAAAAATTCAATAAAAAAACACAACTTCAACACACGCAATGTTCTGATTGCACCACAAACGCAGTAGTCATCCTTACCTTTCACAGAGACACTGAGTTTTATAAATAGGAGCATGATAGTGTAGAATAATCATATCCAAGGACCAGTGGTGGGTTTCAAAATTTTTTGGAAGCTCTTCTGTAGGTGTGGCCTGCTTTCCGGGTCCACTGGTGGAACCTCTTCTAACCGGTTCGGTAGATTTGACGAACCAGTTCTACCGAATAGGTGCAAACTGGTAGGAACCCACCTCTGCAGCATCTTCTTAAAATCTTCCAGTGTTGGAGCATTTACAACTTCTGGAGGCAAGTTGTTCCATTGATTAATTGATTAATTTCCTACCAAGAAAAGAAGTGTAACCCATCTGAAGGTTGATATATTGATCTATGAAGGTCCCATCAAGCTGCATATTTGCCTTACATCCTGATATTTTTTTAATGGTTCTATATTAAGAAGGCATCTTCTGAAAAAAGATGGGCTTTTCCCACAATGTTTTCTTGTTCTCAAATAGTATTTTATTTTTATATTTGGAATAAATAAAAAAACAACTCCTAGTTGTACACAGAATTCAGTGGGAAAAACAATGCTTCAGATTTTCCTGCGCAATGTGAGAATATCAAAGAATGAGGACAGGGGTAAGAGATAGACATGTCTCCATACGTTTTCTAGTCTTATCTGCAAAGATCAGAAGATCTTAGAACAACAGAGTTGGAAGAGACCTTGGAGGTCTTCTAACCCAACCTCCTGTTTAGGCAGGAAACCCTTCACCACTTCAGACAAATGGTTATCCAAACTCTTCCTAAAAACTTCCAGTGTTGGAGCATTCACAACTTCTGGAAGCAAGTTGTTCCACTGATTAACTGTTCTAACTGTCAGGAAATTTCTCCTTAGTTCTAGGTTGCTTCTCTCCTTGATTAATTTCCTTTCTTTGCTTCTTGTCCTGCACTCAGGTGCTTTGGTCTCCCTCTTCTTTGTGGCAGCCCCTGAGATATTGGAGGACTGCTATCATGTCTCCTGTAGTCTTTGGGATCTTTGCAGCAAGGAAACAAAAATGAGCATTTTCAGCATCTATGAACTGAAATATGAGAGAGACAGAGAGAGAGAGAAAGACAGAGAGAGACAGAGAGAGACAGAAAGACAGAGAGACAGACAGAGAGACAGAGACAGAGAGACAGAGAGACAGAGAGACAGAGAGAAAGAGACAGAGACAGAGAGACAGAGAGACAGAGAGACAGAGAGACAGAGAGAAAGAGACAGAGACAGAGACAGAGAGACAGAGAGAGAGATGGAGAGAGAGAGACAGAGAGACAGAGAGAGAGACAGAGAGAGACAGAGAGAGAGAGAGAGAAAGAGACAGAGACAGAGACAGAGAGACAGAGAGACAGAGAGACAGAGAGACAGACAGAGAGAGAGAGACAGAGACAGAGACAGAGACAGAGAGACAGAGACAGAGAGGCAGAGAGACAGAGAGACAGAGACAGAGAGAGCACACACTGCACTGAATCTCTTATATCCTACAAGCAAATTCAGAAGGATACATAGAATACCTCCTGGTGGTCCTTTTACAGGACTGAGATAGTAGGTGGTGCCAGCAGAAAAGCTAAAATGTGTTCATGCTTATAAAAATCTCTCAAATGACCTTTTCTGTCTATCTGCTGAATCTCAGCCTGATGAATAATTTTTCATGTGGCGTCTCCTTTTAGACCTTGAAGGTAGTGTAATGACAAGGGCACGGACTGAATTTGATTATAGATCATGCATCATCAACAGAAGCATTAATTAAGTTCAACCTGCAAAATCTTTAGACGCGGGGATGTCGAGAAAAAGATGAAAGGATAAACTCTGCACAGCTACCAAAGAGAGGAGCGTACGAGTGGAATTGTAATGCTACATTGACAATACTTAAGAAGAAGCGTGCAGTATCAGGCAGTTCAATGTAAAATTCTTCACCTTAGCGCCATCCTGATGGTTTTGGAATTTGGAAGAGGAAGATGTGTAATGCATCAAATGTGTCTGGAGGGCCAGTTCTCTGAACTGCACAGAATCGTAGCTAGAGATTCTCCTGAACCCCTGAAAACAAGTGTGGATGCTGTACTGTACTACCTGCGTTCATTATAAAACATGGTAGAGAGATTTAACTCCATCTAAGGTAAGATGCTCTGTCTGTTTCAAGACAGTTGAGCCAGCTCTGTCCAAAGATATTTCCATGGACATGTGGCCAGCATGACATCACAGAACACAATTATCTTCCCACCAAAATGGTACCTATTGATCTACTTGCATTTGCATGCTTTTGAACTGCTAGGATGATTGGAGGTGTAGCAAATAAGAAGATCTCCCACTGCTGGGTGATAATCGGGTCTGTTCAACTGACACGCCCAGGGTCTTAACCGCTGAGCCACTGTGGCCCCAGTGTCCATTATACAGACCTTGAAAAATCCATAATGCTAACTACTAAGTAGCAATTAACTTTTAGCAGAATTTAATTTTTCAACGATTTCATAGGTTTTCTCTCTTACTAGATCTATCATGTATCATTATCTACTTATTCATGAACGTTAATGGATGCAAGTCTGGCAAACATCATTTCTGGATCGGATAAATGTCCACTTTATTTTATGAGCTGAAGTAAAATGAAGGAAGTTGAACACAATGGCTATTCTATTGCAGGGAATTTTTTTTCATGATCATGATTTCTATTCTGTTCTGTTCATTTTCTATATTCTGTTCTGTTCATTTTCTTCTCTTCTCTTCCCATCCCATCCCATCCCATCCCATCCCAATCAATCCAATCCAATCCAATCCAATCCAATCCAATCCAATCCATTCCATTCTTTATTCCATTCCTCATTCCATTCCATTCAATTTCTTATTCCATTCCTCAATCCACCCCACCCCACCCTATTCTATTCTATTCTATTCTATTCTATTCTATTCTATTCTATTCTATTCTATTCTATTCTATTCCATTCCATTCCATTCCATTCCATTCCATTCCATTCTTTAAAGGGTGGGTGGATCATCATATGTGTTAAAGAGTACATAAATGGCTTAAACAAACAAATAAATACATCTGCTATCCACCTTTAACTCAATTTAACCCAATATTTACGATTCAAAACTGTGCCTCAATATCCTAGAGGGATATTTTTTTTCTGGATCATAATCAACTGTCAGTCAGGTTTTGGAACTAGCTCTTATACCGAGAGAGATCTGCCTGCTAAAGATCAGACCCCTGCTATCAAAGGAATTATCCTTGGTTCCCCTGCAATAAGCTATCAGCATAAAATGTTCTGAAGATAGCAAAATCATCAAACTTTGGGGACCAGATAGGATCTTTGTATTAGCTATTAATTTTCTTTTTAATTTATATTTATCACCCAAGAAAGAAATTTGGTTTGGCTGAAATGTTTGCAGCACGGAGTTTGATGGAAAGATGCTGATGTTCAATAACTAAAGTCATTATTTAATTTAATTTGGTGGGTCTTTTTCAATGTAGGCTAGGACTTTAAAGGTTGGACATTAGAGAGACTAAGAAGGAATTAAAGATTACATTTAAAGGAGAAGAACACTTACAGTTGACTTACTAATACAGAATGGAGCAAAATGTCTTAACACTGATCATATTGCTTTTTGAACAATGAAAAGAAGTTAATTTTAAGAGTGCCTCTCTTGATAGATTGTGTATAATATTTGTTGTTGTTGTTAGTTGCAAAGTCATGTCCGACCCATCGCGACCCCATGGACAATGTTCCTCCAGCCCTTCCTGTCCCCTACCATCCTCTGGAGTCCATTTAAGCTCACGCCCGCTGCTTCGGTGATTCCATCCAGCCACCTCATTCTCTGTTGTCCCTTTATGAGCAAACTTTGTGTGGTTGTGTGTTCCATCCATTTGAAGAAAAACAACAATAATAACAACCTTTTCATTCCCAAACAACTAGACACAAAGTTTTTTCCCCTTGTGCCATCACTCTGCTAAACACCTAATTCTATCAGCATTGTCTTATGTCTAAAGATATTTGTCCATGTAGTAGGCTACATTGTTATACAATACAATACAATAGCAGAGTTGGAAAGGACCTTGGAGGTCTTCTAGTCCAATACCCTGCCTAGGCAGGAAACCCTATACTGTTCCAGACAAATGGCTATCCAACATCTTTTTAAAGACTTCCAGTGTTGGGGCATTCACAACTTTTGGAGGCAAGCTGCTATCATGTCTCCCCTAGTCCTTCTTTTCATTAAACTAGATATACCCAGTTCCTGCAATCGTTCTTCATATGTTTTAGTCGCCAGTCCCCTAATCATCTTTGTTGCTCTTCTCTGCACTCTTTCTAGAGTCTCAGCATTGTGGTGTCTTTTCTACATTGTGGTGATCAAAAGATTTGAGAAGGAAATCTCCAAATGTGGCCTTACCAAGGCCTTATAAAGTGGTATTAACACTTCACATGATCTTGATTCTATCCCTCTGTTGATGCTGCCTAGAACTGTATTGGCTTTTTTGGCAGCTGCTGCACATGGTTGGCTCATATTTAAATGGTTGTCCACTAGGACTCCAAGATCCTCTCACAGTTAGTACTGTTGTGCACGGTACCACATATACTGTACCTGTGCATGTCCAACTGTGTTGTCCAACTTTTCCCCATAGTTTTATAAACCAGTTGCCAAGTTCCAACTTGGAGAAGGACCGGCGATGTCTCCACACCTTTCTTTCCTTCTCAAATCTGTTCGATTCATGACCACATTAATCTGCAGAGTTCAGAAATCCTCTTTGCGGTGCTTCCTATTAAACTGCCAAGAATTTTGACAAACACTTTTGATCAGGTTGCTCAACAAAAGTTCCCTCCTGAAACCCTGTCTATATAGAATCAGGAACAGAATAGAAATCACTTCATGCAATGCTGGGATTTTAACGGTTCCCATCCATTCCAAACCATCTCTATCTGGACTGGCAGTTTTTAATATATCCATAAATCATCTGCTTTTAGGAGTTTTTGGCTGGCATCATATCAGTATGCTTAAATTAAAAAAAGAAGCAGTAAAAAGTTCCAGGAAGATATTTCCTAGCCAGCGTTAACGTTTGAAATGCAGTTCATTGCATGCAGTTAGTAACATTCATTGGGATAAAGATTCTTAATTTCACCCATTTAGAGATGGGTTCAAAGCTGATGTTAATCAGGAAAATAATTCAAGAGATCCTTCTGTATGGTTGTTCTGACCTACAGTAGGCTTCCCCAGCAGAAAGAAGCCGAGTCCTCATCCTGATAAACCCCTTTTATTTAATTTACAGTGAATTCCTCTCCAGCAAAGTCCTTTCTTTCAAGATTGTTCACAATTACCGACCGTTAACAGGCTTGGAGAGTGGTCAGGCTGATATCTTTCAGACGACACAATACTTGGCAAGAATGCAGGAATGAATTAATTGTCTCCTGAAAACACCCCTCCCCTTTTGCTCCTCTTTTATTCCCTATGGGAGGCGCCATTCACTGTCCACCTGTGGCTTTACTCCCAAGTCGACCCTTGTTCCTTAGCTGTTCCTTTGTCTGACAACTCTGTGCTTGTGCACACTGGGAACAGGCTCCAGATGTTTGTCTGCCTCACTGCTGTTTAGCTCCCTCTGTCAGCGTTCCAAGTATCATGTAGAATTAAATCAGAGTCCAAGGCAAAACGATCCTTAAAGTTCCAATTTAATAAAGCAGACATCTTAGCACATTGCTGTGTTAATCCCAATTCTGGAAATGACATCAGAATTCCACCCAGTTAAAAGTTCATGATCTTGTCGCCACACCCACAATCCATCACATGGTCCAATCTTCTTCTTCCACACTGGCATCCACACCCAGCTGCTTCCGGTCAGGTGTACTGGTGCGGAGACAAAGGATGACCTTGGCTTCTAGTAAAGAATGAAAAACAATACATTCCACAATCTCACTCCTGTCTATTCCCCCCTCCCATCAACTATACTAAAGAAACAGCATAATGAAATAAGAGAAAGTGTGGCAGGCCAAAATTCTAAAAGGAATATAATTGCAGGCCTGACACCCTCTCTGCCTCCAATGCAGATCCCTCGTCTGAGCTTTCCTTAGCCCCCAGGACTGGCCCATCTTCCTCCCCAATCTCCTCACTGTCCGACTCTGCTACAAGCTCTGCTGGCCGCCAGCACGCCACAACGGGCATATCAGAGATAGAAAATGAGCAAATAAACCAACTCTCTCTTTCCTTCAGAGCAGACAAATAGAATAATTATGTTCTCCTCAAAGTAGTCCCATATGACCCTCTACCTTTTCTACGCTGACCAGTGGTGGGTTTCTACCGGTTTTACTACCGATTCGCTTGTGCGTGCAGCTCTTCTGCGCATGCGCAAAAGCGTCCGGGCAGGTGGGCGTAGCCTCCCGCTGCCGCTATTACTGGTGTAGCCAAACCAGGAGCAACCCACCTCTGATGCTGACCCAGAAGCCCTTCCAAACATTGGAGCTTCAAGGCTTGGAGAAATATTGGCTCTTCCTAGAACTTGTTATGGAGCCATGATAGGTTTAAAGTATCAGATTATCTGTGAGTTTGGAGAGCGTGACACCTTGCCAGTTAACACTCGCTGAGAGTGAAAATTCACCTTTGTGCTGTTGACTTCTGATCTACAGAAACTCCAGACAATACTCCTGAAGAAATAATTGGCTAGGCTTGCTGTTTAGAAGCATTCATATGAACTACAAATGCCCCATCAAAGAAACAAGGATGAATTGACAAGTTTGTGTTATGTGTGATTCGCAAGGCCTTAAGTTGTTCACACATCTAAAGGCAGTGTCTTGAACCAATTGTTCCTTCCTGTTTTCTTGGCAGTTGTGATTTTTTTTCTCATTTTGTGGTTCATGTATTAATGTTCTATTCTGAGCATCTACCTTCAAGGCTCTGCACAAAAGCAAATTGTTCTCTCAAGCTGCTTTCTTTCTTTTTCACCAAAACTTGTTATTTGATTAAATTCAATTACAAATTAGAAGAAAGGTTTTTTTTTCTTTTTTTTAAAAAAAGGAACAAAACAAGAAGTCTCATTATCTCTTCAAGCAGCTTTTTAAGATCATGATATTTATACCTCTGTTTTTCTGTCAAGTAGTTCATAAAACTTTATTCTTGACAACTACATAAAATGTATGATAAAGTTATTGTTCTTTTCAGATTGAAGACCTAGCAACAAGGCCAGGGTAGTTAATGAATGCAACAGAGGTCACTCATAGCCGGTAAGATCCATCATCTGGAAATAAGAAAAAGAAGGAAAGAAGGAGTTTGATCATGGAAATATGACATAAGATTAAGAAAATATTTGCTTTAATGTGAACATTTGCATGAGCAAATTCTTGACAATTAAAATAACTTTACCAATTATAGTAATATAGTACTATTCTTCACTGGAATGGAATGGAATGGAATGGAATGGAATGGAATGGAATGGAATAGGGTAGGGTAGGGTAGGGTAGGGTAGGATAGGATAGGATAGGATAGGATAGGATAGGATAGGATAGGATAGGATAGGATAGGATAGGATAGGATAGGATAGGATAGGATAGAAAAATAGAATAGAATGGAGAAGGAGAGAGGAGAAGCAGAGAAAGAAAGGAGAATAATGGAATGGAATGGAATGGAGTAGAGTAGAGTAGAGTAGAGTAGAGTAGAGTAGAGTAGAGTAGAGTAGAGTAGAGTAGAGTAGAGTAGAATAGAATAGAATAGAATAGAATAGAATAGAATAGAATTCTTTATTGGCCAATTATGTTTGGACACACAAAGAATTTGTCTTTGCTGCGTATGTTCTCAGTGTACATAAAAAGACAAGATACATTTGTCACAAATCATAAGATACAATACTTAATGATAGTCATATGATACAAATAAGCAATCAAATCATACTAGGAAACAATCAATATAAATCATAAGGATACCAGCAACAAAATTACAATCATGCAGTCATAAGTGGGAGGAGATGGGTGATAGGAACGATGAGAAGACTAATAGTAATAGTAATTCAGACTTAGTGAATAGTTTGACTGTGTTGTGGGAATTAGTTGTTTAGCAGAGTGGTGGCGTTTGGGGAAAAAAAACTGTCCTTGTGTCTAGTTGTTCTGGTGTGGTCTATAGGTTTTGAGTAGAAGTTGAAACAATTTATGTCCAGGATGCGAGGGGTCTGTAAATATTTTCACAACCCTCTTTTTGACTC
>NW_028261392.1:4473514-4481014 GCF_051295495.1 Thamnophis sirtalis
TTATGGTGGTGTGCATGGGAGCACGTGTGACAATGTGTGCTTTTGGCACCCAAGGCAAAAAATGTTCACCATCACTGGCCTAAAGTGACCCACCAAGCCAGCCTGTGTAATGTGGAAAAGGTAATGAGAGCAAAAAAAAAGCATGTTTTCTCTTTCTTATTCTTGAGGCACCCAGGATGCCAAGGCCAACTTTGAAAGCGGGAAAACAAATGCTCGGTTTAACTTTTGCTGTTATTGCCTTCCGAGCCGCAGCGGCTCTTAGCAGAAACCGAAGAGAAGAGCCTTATTCAATTGCTATGTAGAAGAGAGAGAAGATATTTTGTTTTTTAAGTTAGCCCCTTTATGCTGTTTTGGCACCAACAGTCATTTCTCATCATCAGCCCTGTAGCTAGATCCTAATTTACCATCCGTCCTGCTGAGAAGATATTGTAAGTCACTTCTAATATAAAATTACTTCCCTATCCTCACAGCGTTCCTTGTCAGACTTATCAGCTGAAATATAGCGACAGGATGAGGCGTAGATAACATTTCTACTTGAGTATTCCTTATTTCCCCGAAAGTGTTTTAAAAAGTCACAACAGACTTCCTGCTTGAAAGAGAGCAGGAGGGAGAGACGCTTTAACATTTCTGCAACTTTGAAGGGTCTGGGATCCTACACACACACACACACACACAGAGAGAGAGAGAGAGAGAGAGAGAGAGAGAGAGAAAGGGAGGGAGGGAGGGAGAGAGAGAGAGAGAGAGAGAGAGAGAGAAAAGAATCTCAGTGGATCAGAAATAAAATTGCTTCACACTGATTCAGAAAACATTCAGATTAAACAAGGTTTAGTTTATTTTGCTTTATTGTCATTGCCCTCCGTACAACAAAATTAAATGCCATCTTCAGTGTATATTATAACTATAAAAATAAAAAACACACATCCTTTCAAATTCGATACAATTGAATTGAAAACCCGATATTGTATTAATATTGCACTATACCATAGATAAAGGTAAGGGACATAGTGGCTCAGTGGCTAAGATGCTGAGGTTATTGATCAGAAAGGTTGACAGTTCAGCAGTTTGAATCCCCAGCACCGGGTAACAAAGTGAGCTCCCGTGACTTGCCCCAGCTTCTGCCAACCTAGCAGTTCGAAAACATGTAAAAATGCAAGTAGAAAAATAGGAACCACCTTTGGTGGGAAGATAACAGCGTTCCGTGCATCTTTGACATTTAGTCATGCCGGCCACATGACCACGGAGATGTCTTCGGACAGCACTGGCTCTTTGGCTTTGAAACAGAGATGAACACCGCCCCCTAGAGTTGGGAACAACTAGCACATATGTGTGTGGGGAACCTTTACCTTATATCATAGATTTCAATAAAGTTACTGGCCTAGGATAGAAGCTGTTTTTCAGCCTCTTTGTCCTTGTTTTTATTGTCCTGTACCGTCTGCCAGATGGTAATAGTTAAAAAAAAGGGTGCCCAGGAGGAGATGGATCTTTAAGAATGTTTTGAACTTTCTTAGGCAACGGGACCTATAAAGCTCTTCCAAAGAGGGGAGAGGGCAACCCATGATCCTCTGGGCAATGACGTTGACTCTCTGGAGCGCTGTCCCACCAGCAGTTTTTCATTCAGTTGTTGTTTCCTGAGAAGTCTCAGGTCGTATAATCTCTGCTGGACCCTTTTGAACAGGGCTGCGATGTAAGCATCCTATTTTCATCATAACCCCATAAACAGGAAATTGGCCACTTGCTCCACTCGGTCTTCATTGATAACCAAGGACTGGATGTCTTGCTTAGTCCTTCTATAGCCCACTATAAGCTCCTTGGTCTTAACAAAGGCAACAGTAAAAATATTGGGTTTCTGTCATGATGGACTCTTGTGACGAGCCGATTGACAGATGATGGAAGCAGTTAGCTTCCTCCCATAATTGGGGCTTACCAGGGGTTGTGACTCTAAATATATACCTTCTTCCCTGGCTTCAGCTGATAAGGAGGAGACCTTAATGGCTAAGACGTTGGCCTAAGATGCAATACAGCACAGGTTCGAATCCCAGTAAGTTTATGGCTAGCTGATGAGAGCTAAATAGCTTGAAATAGATCTATACTAGTCTCCCTTTATATATAAACTGTCCAATACACAGAAGGATGAAAAAAACAAAAACCCTTTGCTTATTTGCCGATGTATTTATTTGATTCCTCCTACACACATTGTTTCAGATCAGACAATCAAGGTTTTAGTAATCGGGACTGACTCTGTTTTTTGGCCTTCACTGAACTCAGAATAAGAAGAAAATCTAATTAAGGAGAGTTAATTAGGAATGAAACTGAATTTGTCATTGACTTGTCCCTTGTCCCTGCTTCAGAAACTTCTTTCCAAGTAAAATTCTCTCTGTTGTAGATTTTATTTTGTGGCTAGTTATTATTCAAAACAATTGCATGTCTTGGGGATATTGATTTTTAATGCCCTCTCTGGCCAGAGATTATTTCTAATACCTCTACATTCTGCATACAAATGTACTCCAGATACAAAAGAGCCTTCTGTAGACCAAAACTTTCTAGTTTCACAGTTTTTATTATTGTTATAATACTAACAATACTTTTATGTAAGGCATTGAATAAAATGCATGATTTTACTACGCTATCATGATAGCAGTCTTCCAATATCTCAGGGGTTGCGGCAAAGAAGAGAGAGCCAAGTTATTCTCCAAAGCACCTGAGGGCAGAACAAGAAGCAATGGGTGGAAACTGATCAAGGAGAGAAGCAACTTAGAACTGAGGAGAAATTTCCTGACAGTGAGGACAATTAAACAGTGGAACAGAAGTTGCCTCCAGAAGTTGTGAATGCCCCAACACTGGACATTTTGAAGAAGATGGTGGACATCCATTTGTCTGAAGTGGTGGAGGATTTCCTGCCCAAGCAGGGGGTTGGGCTAGAAGACCTCCAAGCAGAAGTGGTATTCAGCTGGGTCGGATTGGTTCGGGTGAAACGGTAATGGCAACCACCTACCCCGGCTCTATGCTGTCCTATTTAGCAACATTTTTTAAGCCATTCACATGCTTGCAAGCTGCGCATTCAAGCAAAGTGTATGTATGCAGAAGCCAGCCACACTCACGACGTAAGTGTGTGCATGCACGGCGAACCAGTAGTAAACTTCTGTGAAACCCACCTCTGTCTCCAAGTTTCCTTCCAACTCTGTTATTCATTCTATTCTATTCTATTCTATTTTCTCTTCTCTTCTCTTTATTCTATTCTATTTATTCTATTCTATTTATTCTGTTCTAATTTATTTATTCTATTTTATTCTATTCTAATCTATTTTTCTCTTCTACTCTATTTTGTTTTCTTCTCTTCTCTTCTATTATATTGGATTCTATTTATTATATTCTAATCTATATATTCTAGTCTAGTCTAGTCTATTTTTCTCTTCTCTTCTCTTTACTCTATTCTATTTATTCTATTCTAATGTATTTATTCTATTCTAATTTATCTATTCTATTCTATTCTATTCTTCTCTTCTCTTCTATATGAGTGAAACAGATTACATAGAATGAGAAAGTGCCAAGAATGGTGGGAAGTTAGAATCTGAACAGGAGAATTAAGCCAGTCTTTCCTTCACCAAAGCAGGTGGCAGATAGGCCTCTGACTACTACTGTGATACTCCCACCCAAACCTCAACCTCTTCTGTTCCTCTTGAGAGGGTTCAAAAGAAATCTTTATTAACAGTGAGGATTCTTTGGAAACCATCTAACTATACTCTGAAGAATGTTATCACATTTAGAAAAGTTGTCAACATCTTTCGAGGCATCCAGAAGGTTAATTTTATTTGTCAGCGAAGGCCAAGGCCAAGAAGAGGTCTCATATTTGAAGGACCTGCAGCTCTCTAACTCTCTTTCTTCTTTTTGATACCTCTTCAGTATTATCTTTTCAGGGTCAGCCTGGCTGATTACTACACCACCACTAAGGTGTTTTATCTTCCCTTCTATTTTATTTTTTAATAAAAATATGGAAACACATGGAAATGTCAAATTCACCATTAGGGAGCCAGAGGACCGTGAATTTTCAGATGAGATTTCAGCTCATCTGGTTAAATTAAATGTAAGTATACAATTGTACATTAATGATGGAGAGAGGAGCCAATGTACAGGTAGTCCTTGAGTTATGATGGAGCTTGAAATTGCTGTTGTTAAGTGAGGGATTTGTTAAACAAGCTTTGCCTCATTTTACAACCTTTCTTGCCACAGTCCTTAAGTGAATCACGACATTTGTTTAGTTAATAACATGATAGATATTTAAGTGAAACTGGCTTCCTCATTTACTTTGCTTGTGGTGGTGCGGTGGTTCGGATGTGGGATTGCAGACTGACTCTGCCCACTGCCAGCAGTTCGATCCTGACGGGCTTAAGGTTGACTCAGCCTTCCATCCTTCCGAGGGTGGTACAATGAGGACCCAGATTGTTGGGGGCAAGAGGTTGACTCTGTAAACCACTGAGAGAGCAGCTGTAAATCATTGTGAAGCAGTATATAAGCCTCACATGACCCCAGAACACTGCAACCGTCATAAACATGAGTCAGCTACCAAGCATCTGAATTTTGATCACAGGGCCATTGGGACGGCCACTGTTGTAAGTGTGAAAAACGGCCATAAGTCATTTTTTTCAGTGCTGCTGTAACTTTGAACAGTCATTAAATGAACTGCTGTTAATTTGTGGGTCAGGGTTCCAAATAGCATCCAAAATTAAATCAGAGTCCAAGGCAAAGTATTGCTCAAAGTTCCAATTTATGAAGAGAGTCATGTTGGCACATCTGGGAAAACCCAAATCTGAAAGCTTTCCAATTTTTCCACCCAGCTGAAAGTTCAAGATCTTTCCCCCATACCCACAAGTCCATCACAGGGTCCAATCTCCCACTGCCACACTGGCAGTTTTACCCATCCAGTTCCGGTCAGGTGCAGAGGCAAAGGATGACCTTGGCTTTCTAGAAAGGAATTTTGTTATGGCTACATAGCATCTAACTCTGTACAATCCCCCCTCTTATTTTCCCACAATAGAAAAGGCATAGTAGAATAATAGAAAGTGTGGCAGGCCAAAGATCCAACAGAAAAAAATGGCTTCAGGCCTGACAGGCGGCCTCTCCTCAGAAGAAAAGTATATCTTGAAAAGAGAATATTGTGGAGGTTAACATAAGCATAACTAACCACCCTCTGGCTTATCGGGAAATTTATGATGGAATTATTTCACTCATTTATCAGCTTTTACATGCCAACATTTCACCCACATAGCTTCAGACAAAGGGAACACGATTCAAGGTGCTGGTTATTACCTTTAAAGCCCTACATGGCCTAGGACCTGGGTACCTACGAGACCGTCTCCTGCCACATACCTCCCTTAGACCAATAAGATCACACAGGATGGACCTTCTCCGGGTACCTTCAGCAGGACAATGCCGGCTGGCGGCGCCTAGGAGTAGGGCCTTCTCTGTTGCTGCTCCGGCCATATGGAATGAGCTGCCCCCAGAGATCCGGGCCATCCCCACTCTCATGGTCTTTCGCAAAGCCAGTAAAACCTGGCTTTTCTGGCAGGCCTTCTGATTGGTGTTTGTTGTGTTCTTTTTTTAACTTTGTGTGTCCTATTGTTTTAAAGTTCTTTTAATTTCTTATTCTATAAGCCGCCCGGAGTCCTTCGGGATTGGGCGGCACAGAAACCTAATAAATTCAATTCAATTCAAATTCAATACCCCTTCCAATGCACTAACTGACTACCTGTATTCAGAGATGGTATTCAGCTGGTTCGGACTGGTGCGGACGAACTGGCCTCAGAGATCCCAAGTAGGCCCACATATCCTCTCACTATTCCGTCCTATTTAGCCACATTTTTTAGGCTGGGAGCATGCCCAGAAGGCCCGTGCATGAGTAAAGCATATGCGTGGAAGGCCGGGTACATGCACATAAGGTGCACATGCACATGAAGAGAGTGTGCACTTGGGGGGCGAACCGGTGGTAAAAATAAATGAAACCCACCACTTCCTGTATTGTCTAGACAACTTGAGTCTGAAGGTTTTCTATAAGAAATTGGAACCAAACAGTTTTTTTTACAGCCTTTTGCATATTCATTGCTTAATGCTTCTCTTCACTTTTGTTCCATATCTATATGTGAAAGTGATTAAAAATATTTAACTGCTGAAGTATATATCACAATGATCAAATAAGCTTTCACACTAATGCCTCCAGTTCTCTACATGAATAAACTCTTGGCAAACAAGCCTTTGATGAGGTTAATGATTCAAAGAATTAAGGGCCGAAGATCCAGAAGACTGTCCCGGAATAAATTAAAATGAAAAGATGTAGGAAAACAGCATATAGAGGGGGATTTCTCCGCTGAGAGAAAACAAACAAAAGGATAGTTTGTCCTATTTTTTTTTTATTTTTTATGGCTGCCTGCAATTTGGCAGTTTGAAGCTCACCAGGCTCAAGGTTGGCTCAGCCTTCCATCCTTCCGAAGAGGGTCAAATGAGGACCCAGATTGTTTGAGACAAGAGGCTGACTCTGTAAACTACTTAAAGAGGGCTGTAAAGGTGCTGTAAAGTGGTATATAAGTCTAAATGCTATTGCTATTTTATATTTCCGAGAAAGGAATGGCCCTAATTTAATAAAGAACGTGAGCTATTTTTGGGATCATGCTTTAGTCCATAGACAAAATATGTTCTTAGGAGGGCTAACACTCAGGACTGGAAATAAAAAATAAATAAATGACCATTACAAGGTAGCAAAGAGATAGAGAAGATGTCAACTCCTTGCCATCATTTATGATACCCTATTGTTAATGAACATTATAATAGAATAACCGAGTTGGAAGGGACCTTGGAGGGCTTCTAGTCCAACCCCTTGCTCAAACAGGAAACCTTTCACTTTTCTGGACAAATGTCTGTCTAATCTCTTCTTAAAGCTTCCAATGATGGAGCATCCACAACTTCTGGAGGCAATCTGTTCCACTGATTAATTGTACTAACTGTCAGAAAGTTTCTCCTTATTTCTAAGTTGGTTTTGTCCTTCATTAGGTTCCATCCATTACTTCTTGTTCTTCCTTCAAGTGCTTTGGAGAATATGTTGACACCATCTTCTTTTTGGAAGCCTCTTAGATATTGGAACATTGGTTTCATGTTGGCCCTAGTCCTATTGTTCATTAGGCATACCTAATTCTTGCAACCATTCTTCATGTTTTAGCCTAAATATCGATCTATCGATGTATCGATCTATCAATCTATCTATCTATCTATTTCTCTCATTTTGTATGACACTATGATTTCAGTGAGGAGTTCGTTCTATACACATTTCTATGTGTGAATGTCATCTATCTCTCTATTATCTATCTATCTATCTATCTATCTATCTATCTATCTATCTATCTATCTATCTATCTATCCATCCATCCATCCATCCATCCATCCATCCATCCATCCATCCATCCATCTATCTATCTATCTATCTATCTATCTATCTATCTATCTATCTATAATCCC
>NW_028261392.1:4486014-4511014 GCF_051295495.1 Thamnophis sirtalis
TTTATTCATGCCAAAGTGACAGAATTCAGAATTCGAGGAAATGGGGAGAAATGTGAGCCAAGGATCCCTTCCATGACAGCACAGGCTGGTCCTTCAAGCAGATAGCAGGGACGAGTTGCCAGTTTTTTCCAGAGCCAAACAACACTGCCTGCAAATGGTATACTTTTTTCATCTATGGAGGCCATCCACCAGTGCTAGGGGATATGGAAATAGTCTTCTTCTTAAACAATCTTCCCAATACATGTTTGCGTATTTTAAATGTAAATGTTTTCCCATTAATTAATTAAACATTAACTGTAGAATGCTGCCTATACATTTTTCACTTTCTCATCCACCTCTCCTATTTATAACAAAAAATAGTATTATTTCTAAGCTAGAATCCAGTTGAAATTGGTAACTCTGAGTAAATTCAAGCGACTTCTGAGTTTATCCAGCCCTCTTTGTTTAGACTTCTCTGCTCCTCACAGCCATTGCACCCCAGGCTCATTAATCTGTAATGTAGGAAATGAAATCGGAAATGTAAATATTGCATTCTAACTCTGGGGCTTATCCTCTCCAAAGGTGCAAATTATCTGTCATGGATTGATGCTAATGGTGATGCCATATTCGGGGCAAAACTGACTGGGTTTAACAGGTGCAACTGTGAAGTAATTAAACACTTTTCTACCAATAGGTGACCTCGGTCGATCATAGGATGACTTTGCATAGGATGGGTTTGCCTAGAAGGAAAATTATTTTTCTCACACATCTTATAAAATTTCTCATTTCTCTCTGTTTCTTTGCCTTATTTTTAAAACAGATTAACTGCAATAACACATTAGATAGATAGATGATAGATGATAGATGATAGATGATAGATAGATAGATAGATAGATAGATAGATAGATAGATAGATACATGATAGATAGATAGAGAGATAGATAGATATAGATGATAGATAGATGATAAATAGATGATAGATAGATAATAGAGAGATCATCTCTATTTGCCTATCTATCATCTATCTATCTATCTATCTATCTATCTATCTATCTATCTATCTATCTATCTATCATCTATCATCTATCATCTAATGTGATAGATAGATAAAGAGAGAGAGAGAGAGCCAGAGACAGATTAACTGCAATAACACATTAGATAGATAGATGATAGATGATAGATAGATAGATAGATAGATAGATAGATAGATAGATGTAGGTAGGTAGGTAGATATAGGTATAGATATAGATATAGTTATAGATATAAATGATACATAGATGATAGATAGATGATAGATAGATGATAGATAGATAGATAGATAGATAGATAGATAGATAGATATATGATATATGATAGATAGATAGATAGATAGATAGATAGATAGATAGATGATAGATAGATAGATGATAGATAGATAGATAGATAATAGAGAGATCATCTCTATTTGCCTATCTATCATCTATCTATCTATCTATCTATCTATCTATCATCTATCATCTATCATCTAATGTGATAGATAGATAAAGAGAGAGAGAGAGCCAGAGCCAGAGCCAGAGAGAGAGAGAGAGAGAGAGAGAGAGAGAGAGAGAGAGAGAGAGAGAAAGAGATAGATTAAAGATAGAGATAGATAGATAGATAGATAGATAGATAGATGATATATGATAGATAGATAGATAGATAGATAGATAGATAGATAGATAGATAGATAGATAGATAGATAGATAGATAGATAGATGTAGGTAGGTAGGTAGATATAGGTATAGATATAGATATAGTTATAGATATAAATGATAGATAGATGATAGATAGATGATAGATAGATGATAGATAGATAGATAGATAGATAGATAGATAGATAGATAGATAGATAGATAATAGAGAGATCATCTCTATTTGCCTATCTATCATCTATCTATCTATCTATCTATCTATCTATCTATCTATCTATCTATCTATCTATCTATCTATCTATCTTATCATCTATCATCTAATGTGATAGATAGATAAAGAGAGAGAGAGAGCCAGAGCCAGAGCCAGAGAGAGAGAGAGAGAGAGAGAGAGAGAGAGAGAGAGAAAGAGATAGATTAAAGATAGAGATAGATAGATAGATAGATAGATAGATAGATAGATAGATAGATAGATAGAGACAGAGACAGATATAGAGACAGAGATAGGAATTCTTATTGAATTGGTTTATTATTGGAACCTTGACAAATAACCGTTCCCTTCCCTTCCATTACAAGCGTATGTGTTTCCAAACACCAGGAATGTTACTATATTCCACTTTTCCCATTGAAATGGATGTCCTTCTTCGATAGAGAGAACTATGCAATTTTGTCCTGCAGTCCAATAGTCAGGCACAAAGTCATCTCCTTAATAACTGTCTTCCCATATGGCCTTGTTTTTATTTTAATTTATGGGGTTCTTTCTTTTTTGCAATCTTTGTGTTTTAGTGGTTCATTTGCAATTCTCCTGATCCTCCACGAAACCCATTTCGCCGTCTTTCTTTCCTTAATCTACAGCAATTGAATTTCACTTAAGAAGAAGCTGATTTCAGTGTGACCCACATTTAAGCTAGTCTGTTTTGTGCAGGCGGGCACAACTTTGATTGCCCACGTTGAAATTCATGCTTTCCAAGTCCTGTCTCAAGTTGGGAAATTCCAAATGGAATACAGGCAGATCTCGACGCCCGACCGCATTTGTGCCCAATATTTCCGTTGCTAAGCGAAACCTTTGTGAACGGAATTGTCAGCATTCCAAACAGCATCCAAGAGTAAATCAGAGTCCAAGGCAAAGGATTCCTCAAAGTTCCAATTTATTAAGAGGGCCATGTTGGCACATCTGGGAAAACCCAAATCTGAAAGCTTCCCAGGTTTCCCCACACAGTTGAAAGTTCAAGACCTTGCCCCCAACACCCACAAGTCCATCACATGGTCCAATTTTCCACTGCCAGGCTGGCAGCTTCCACCCACCCAATTCTGGTCAGGTGCAGAGGTGCAAAGACAAAAGGTGACCTTGGCTTTCTAGAAAGAATTTTGTTATGGCTACATAGCATCTAACTCCATACAATCCCCCTCCCATTTTCCCACAATTAAAAAAAATGCATAGTAGAATAATAGAAAGTGTGGCAGGCCAAAGATTAAAGAGAAAAAGATGTCTGCCGTGCTTGCAGGAATTTTGTCCCAGGTTACGACCTTTCTGGCTGCATTGTTAAGTGAATCACTGCAGTTGTTAAATTAGCAACATGGTTGTTAAATTATTCTGGCTTCCCCATTGACTTTGCTTCTCAGTGTTCTGACCTGGGCTTCAGAAAATCATGAAGCAGACTCCTTGTCCTGACAAAACCCCTTTTTATTAAGCTAATGTGAATTCCTCTCATTCACATCCAGCAAAGTCCCAGAAAAAAAAGTCTTTCAAAGGAGAATTTACAACCACAGACCTTATCAGGCTTGGAGAGCTGCCAGGCCGATATCTTCCAAATGTAAAGCTGTCCAAGAAAATACTTGGCAAGGAGTCTCTGAGAGTAGCAATAGCAATAGCAATAGCAGTTAGACTTATATACCGCTTCATAGGGCTTTCAGCCCTCTCTAAGCGGTTTACAGAGTCAGCATATTGCCCCCACAGTCTGGGTCCTCATTTTACCCACCTCGGAAGGATGGAAGGCTGAGTCAACCTTGAGCCGGTGAGATTTGAACCGCTGAACTGCAGCTTAGCAGTCAGCTGTAGTGGCTGCAGTATTGCACTCTAATCACTGCGCCACTTTGGCTCAAGAGAGTTATGATCAAATTGTCACACTAATTAAATGAACAAATTGTCTCCTACAAACACCCCTTCCCTTTTTGCTCCTCTTTATTCCCTATGGGAGGGGCCATTCACCATCCACCTGGGCCTTTATTCCCAAGTCGACCCCTGTTCTTTAGCTGTTCCCTTCATCTGGCAACTCTGCACATGTGCATACTGGGAACAGGCTCCAGTTGTTTGTCTGCCTCACCGATGTCAGACTCCAGAGGCAGCATATAACTCCCAGATGGCCCTGGCCCCCTCTCTGCCTCCAACGCAGAGCCCTCATCAGAGCCTTCCCCAGACTCCAGGACTGGCCCAGGCTCCTCCCCAACCCTCCTCACAGTCTGAATCTGCTGCCATCTCCGCTGGCCACTGGCGGGCCACAACAATCAAAAGTTCACAAAACGGGATCGCTGCCACTGTCATAACAAGAAGTAACATGGTTGTTAAGTGAATCTGACTTCCCCGTTGGATTTGGCTTGTCCGAAGGTCACAAAAGGGGACCCCGGGACACTTCAACCGTCATAAATATGAGACAGTTGCCAAGCGTCTGAATTTTGATCATGCGACCATGAGGATGCTGAAATGGTCATAAGTGTGAAAAATGATCATAAGCCTCTCTTTTTTTTCAGTGGCGTCGCAACTTTGCATGGCCACTAAATTGTAAATGGAGAACTACCTTTAGTCTGAGTACCCTTCTTCCCTTCCCACTTCAAATATAGGCAAACAATTTTTCTGAGTCCTTTGCCATTTTGTAGTACATTTGTTCATTTGGCAACAACACACACTCTGTGTTTTCAGCACAAAGCCCTCTGTTTAATCAAAACTTGGAGGGCCCTAAGGTACCCACTTTTAATGCAGCCCTTTCCATCTCATTAACTTCCTTTCCCCCCCTCCCTAATTCACAATGCTGCTCAAGTCACACTTTCTTGTGAGCCTACAACAACCAGAGGAAATTATTTTACCCCCCAAGACCGACTTGACAGCTTCCCACTAAGCACTCCAACTCATTTCTTGGTTTTATTATTAATTTATTCTCAAATAGACTTCAGCTGTTGCACAAATGCTGTGGTTTTAATTAGAGTGTGGCTGAATCTCCATATGTCAGATCGGGGATAATTCACTAGGCTATCCGGGGACATTAGACCTCAGGAAAGCATCAGGTGAGGCAGGATTTTTAAAATTCTTGTAAACCTGTGTGTGTATGTGTCAGGCCTGCAATTATACTCCTTTTAGAATTTTGGCCTGCCAACTAACTAACTAACTAACTAACTAACTAACTAACTAACTAACTAACTAACTAACTAACTAAATAACTAAATAACTAAATAACTAGATAACTAGATAACTAGATAACTAAATAACTAAATAACTAAATAACTAAATAACTAAATAACTAAATAACTAGATAACTAGATAACTAGATAACTAGATAACTAAATAACTAAATAACTAAATAACTAAATAACTAAATAACTAAATAACTAAATAACTAAATAACTAAATAACTAAATAACTAAATAACTAAATAACTAAATAACTAAATAACTAAATAACTAAATAACTAAATAACTAAATGATATAGGTTCTCCTGTATGAGTAGGGGGTTGGACTAGTAGACCTCCAAGGTCCCTTCCAATTATTCTGTTGTTCTGTTGTTCTGATTTACAGGCATTATAACAGTAGGTGGCTTTTTGCACAAGCATCTATGCATCTGTTCAGGAGAGAGTTTCAACGAGTTTGAAATAGCTTTCTCTTTGGGACGCACAACTGACATGCGGGAAATGTGCAGTTCAAAACATGTTGCTTTATGTCACAACAAGCAGGCCTGTCAAGTGACTGCCAGATTTCTATCGTCTGCCGTTTCATCCCTTCTGCTCCAAACTTTTTTCTTCTCTTTTTTGCATACGGTATTTCTTGATTCCTTTTACACTACAAATAAAATTAGTTCAGGAAGGAGGGGAAAAATAGTATTTTCACACTGTATTTTTAGGATGTCGAAAAAGTATCCATATGCTTAAAACTAGATTAAAATGGGAAGATATTTGGATATGTTTTATTGCCAGCACCCTTTTGGATCACACCTGATCAATATGATTCACATTATTTTAAAAATTGAGGAGGAGACAGAAATGAAATGGAGTTACTTTGCAAGCAGATGGTATGCTGAAAAAGTGCTATGTAATAAATTAAGGAAGATACAAAAAAGTACTATCTAAAAATGTTGGATGTAGCACCAAGCAGAAATAGTTAGTCACTTGATTGGCTTACTCTAACTTATTAGTTATTGAAAATAACTTAGATTTCTTTTGGGACGTAGGAAGTTCTCTCAAAGCAATTTGATTTAGAACCAAAGTTTCTTAATCATGGCGAACCATGGTGCGAAGTAACATCATAAACCTTCAACTCATTAAATAAGAAGAAATAGTTTTAAAACAATCCACACAGTTAATGATAAAAAAGAGGATATAAGATATAAAATAAAAAATCTTCAAAAGTTCTGTCTGGTTAATTGTCATCAACAGTAACCAATAAACCACTTCGATATCAAGTAGATAAACACTGAAATGTCCCAGAATTTTCATGAAAGAAAACAACGAGGAAGCCAATATATATCTTACTTTAGAGAAAGAATTCTAGGAGAAGTAAGACATCGTTGAAAATGCTATACTTGATTTCTATCCCAATCCAACGGAACAACTTGCCTCCAGAAGCTGTGAATGCTCCAACACTGGAAGTTTTAAAGAAGAGATTGGACCACCATTTGTCTGACATGGTATAGGACAGTTATGGCTTACCTTTTTCTCCCTGCGTGCTGAAATCACGTTTGTCCAGGTCACTACATGCATAATGCCATGCGTCCCCAGCCCCCTGCGCATGCATGCATGAACCCCATGCTCCCCCTGCCCCCACGCATGCACACAACCCCCTAGTGCTCCCCCCCACACTGTTGGACCAAAAAAACGCTGCATGTGCTTCCCCCCACTCCTGCAAATGCAAACCCTCCCACCTCACCTGTGCATGGACATGCATCTCCCACATGCACAGCAGAGACCCGAAGATCAATGGGAGGCATGCATGCATGAGGGAGGGGTGGAGCTGAGCTGGATGACAGCTTCCGTGCCCACAGAGATGTCTCTGCATGCCATCTGTGGCTCCAGTGCCATAGGTTTACCATCACAGGTATAGGGTTTCCTGCCTAAGCAGGGGGTTGGATTAGAAGACCTCCAAGGTCCCTTCCAACTCTGTTTATTCTATTCTATTCTATTCTATTCTATTCTATTCTATTCTTCTACTCTACTCTACTCTACTCTACTCTACTCTACTCTACTCTATTTCTTCATTCTTCTAACTATTCCATTCTATTCTATTCTATTCTATTCTATTCTATTCTATTCTATTCTATTCTATTCTATTCTACTCTACTCTACTCTACTCTACTCTACTCCTTCATTCTTCTAACTATTCCATTCCATTCCATTCCATTCCATTCCATTCTATTCTATTCTATTCTATTCTATTCTATTCTATTCTTCTATTCTACTCTACTCTACTCTACTCTACTCTACTCTACTCTACTCTACTCTACTCTACTCTACTCTACTCTATTCCTTCATTCTTCTAACTATTCCATTCCATTCCATTCCATTCTATTCTATTCTTCTACTCTATACTCTACTCTACTCTACTCTACTCTACTCTACTCTACTCTACTCTACTCTACTCTACTCTACTCTACTCTATTCCTTCATTCTTCTAACTATTCCATTCCATTCCATTCCATTCCATTCTATTCTATTCTATTCTATTCTATTCTATTCTATTCTATTCATTTCTTTATTGGCCAAGTGTGATTGAGCTCATGAGGAATTTGTCTCCAATGCATAAGCTCTTAGCACACATACAAACAACAAAGTGACAAATAAAAATAATAAACTCTACCTAATATTAGTTGGCTAATGGATAGTAATGGGAACAGAAATATAAACCGTTTCATGTCTTTGAAACATGGGTATTCACATATGCAGGCCTTGGGGGTTGAATTGAACCGAGAATTGTGATAAACCTTGGTTTTATTTTGAATCCTTGCTTCACAAGCCCATGTATGTTGCTCAACACCCAAGAATTTATACACTGTTTGATTTATTTTTCATGACAATTGCAAATCTCCATTCTGAAACGGAGAAACTTTCTCGTATTAGGGTGCCAGATATAACCATAATAAACAGAACTTTATGGATGCCAAGCTCTCTACAGATGAAACACTCAAGTGTTGCCGCTGTTATGCTCAACTGGCCAGTAATTTTAGGACAGAATAATAACAGCAGAAATGTCCATATAGTCATCCAATGCACAAGTGCTCAGCAAGCATTGCCTTGCGGGCCATGAGCCAAAGGCTCAGAATTAGGAAGAGAATGAACTTTTAGACCCAATCTTAAGGATGAAAACAGAACATATCTACTTCTGTAGGCTGGGTTTTTTTTGGGGGGGTAAAATCAGAATATTTTTGAGTTTGCCTTGTCCTATCATCTGATCTCCTTAACCCTCCCAACAATTACTTTTGTTCAAATGATGTAGGGGACCTCCAGAACTGAATAAAAGACAAGAGAAAGAAGGAAGAAGTTGTTTGAAGGCTGGCATAAGATTTCCCGCCTTCCTTTTTCAGGTAGTTAAAACCAACCCCTCTCCTAGAAAAATGAAATACCCTGGGGAATATTGAAAAGGGAGAATATTATATTTCCCTGGATAAGAAATGGAGACACATGTTTTTAGGCAGGAAACAGACTCACTTTTAATACCACCTTTGTCAATGGGCCATTAAAAGGCCTGAGACAATTTATTTGACATAACAAAGATCTCCCTCCTTCAGCTCCAGGGTGATGGGATTAAGGCATGATAGTATTACTCCCTTTACCCATCTCACCACAGGGCACCTGGGAAAAAGCAATGCTCAACTAAACTTGGACTCAAAACACAGAGTTGCCCCTGCATGGTCCCACCAGAGTCTGACAACCAATCAGAATACAAGATCAAGACCAAAGGCCAGAGTGGGCATAAAACCAGGGACTTTCAGCATTTCTGCCTCTTTTCTTCTTCAACCAACATCTGGAAGCAGGTGATCCCACCAGACCGATTAGATCCCACAGACAAGGCCTCCTCCGAATTCCATCCGCCGGCCAGTGTCGACTGGCGACTACGCGGAGGAGAGCCTTCTCTGTGGCTGCTCTGACCCTCTGGAACGAACTCCCCGTGGAGATTCGCACCCTCACCACCCTGCAGGCCTTCCGCAAAGCCCTTAAAACCTGGCTGTTCCGACAGGCCTGGGGCTAAAGAACCGTTGCCCCTATCTCGAATGGTATGATTGTTGCGCTTTTAAATTATGTATTGTTTGTGTTGTTGTTAAATTGTCTGTATCCCCCTTCCCTGGTTTGAGTTGTGAGCCGCCCTGAGTCCCCCTTCGGGGGAAAAGGGCGGCATACAAATGAAATAAACATTCAACATTCATCCCCCTTTTCTGTTCAGGAGCTCAAGCCACGTGGTCCTGTCCACTATTAAAGCCATCTTTCCAAGCAGCCACCACGTTTCCAGTGTCTTTTTCCCCACTTGGAATTGAACCTAGTCCTAGAAGGACATTTCTTCTAACACTTTCAAGCTTTTGAACCTTATATCTGAGGACACAAAGCTTTCTGTTACACACAGCGTTTTTTTTTTCTTTGAGAGAGAGAGAGAGAGAGAGAGAGGCAGGGTGCCCAGGTAAGATTTATTCATGTAGTTTTCTCGTGCACTATGCAGGAACAAGCAGAAAAGGGGTGACACATCCCTTCACTTGGTTAGGTTGTTCTTCACACTTCAGAGGACTGGATGCTTGCAGGAAGGAACACGCAATACTTAAGAAGCCTCACAGCACAATTTTGTCACTTCGCAGGCAGCCCAGGCGAGTCGGTTTCCTGTTGCAACTACTCAGTGCAGAAAGTCATGTGAATACTGAAAAGGGCGGAGCTACAAGGATGTAGATGGACCAGAGGCACATTTATTTATAATAATTTTATTGAATGTTTTAATCTCTAAAAACAGAAAGAAAAACATCATGAGAAAAAAACAAAACACAAAACATACATAACAATATAAAGTAATTACAAAGCCTCCTGTATCAGTTTTCCTGTTTAGCCTTTATAGTTCTCCATTCTGCATTGCCTTCCTATTGCTTCTGCCTCGTCCTATAATATAACAACAGTAGTACTAACACTTACAATAATATTGATTATTTATATCACCATATATTTGCATTCTCTATTTTGGCGTCTGTTTTCTAGGCACTTATAACTTCTATTCCATATTTTATAGAAATCTGATTCTCCTCTTTCTTTTAGTTCTATTGTCATTTTGTCCATCTCTGCACATTCGAGTACTTTTCTAATTATTGTTTCATCTGCGGATGTATTGATTTTTCTTCCAGTTTTGTGCGAAAGCAATCCTGGCTGCAGTGAGTATGTGTATGATTATGTATAGATGTTGTTTATCCATTTTTTTTTGGTCTAATAGTCCTAATAAGAATGCTTCTGGTTTCAGTTCTGTTTTTTGCTCCGTAATTTCTTCCAACCATTTCTGAATTTTGCACCGGTATTTCCTTGTGATGGGGCACGTCCACCACATATGGTAGAATGTTCCAAACTTGTGGCTACATCTCCAACATTTGGGGGATAAATTTGGGTATATTTTGGGCAATTTCGCTGGAGGGAACTGCCATCTATAAAACATTTTATAGACCAGAGGCACATTTAATATTAGTTAATAGAGAGAGAAAAAAGAATGTAATGTATTTATTCAGCCAATGACCAGCAACATTTCTCTCTCTCTCTCTCTCTCTCTCTCTCTCTCTCTCTCTCTCTTCTCTCTCCATCTCTATCTATCTATCTATCTATCTATCTATCCATCCATCCATCCATCCATCCATCCATCCATCCATCCATCCATCTATCCATCCATCCATCCATCTCTATCTACCTATCTACCTATCTATCTATCTATCTATCTATCTATCTATCTATCTATCTATCTATCTATCGCTCTCTCTCTCTCTTTCTCTCTCCATCTCTCTCTCTCTCTCTCTCTATCCATCCATCCATCTATCCATCCATCCATCCATCCATCCATCCATCCATCTATCTATTGCTCTCTCTCTCTCTCTCTCTTTCTCTCTCCATCTCTATCTATCTATCTATCTATCTATCTATCTATCTATCTATCTATCTATCTATCTATCCATCCATCCATCCATCCATCCATCCATCTCTATCTACCTATCTACCTATCTACCTATCTACCTATCTACCTATCTACCTATCTACCTACCTACCTATCTACCTACCTATCTACCTACCTACCTACCTACCTACCTACCTACCTACCTACCTACCTACCTACCTACCTATCTATCTATCTATCTATCTATCTATCTATTGCGCTCTCTCTCTCTCTCTCTCTCTCGCTCTCTCTCTCTCTCTCTCTCTCTCTCTCTCTCTGTTTGTGTGTGTGTGTGTGTGTGTTCCAGCATAACTCTGGAACACCTCTAGCATTTTCAACCAGCATGCGTCTAGATGTGGTTCATAATTTTGCATCCCAGGTTTGGGAGTAGGAGTACTTAATGATACATAATAATAAAACAGCAGTGACACACCCACCCACCGGATGTAGTGGAATGTAGTTTGGATTCCCAAGATGAGGGCGGGCCTATATTAGAGAGGACAAAGAAGGAGCAAATCATGGAAAGTTTGTTCAGGAGGAAGATCATTAAAAGAGATTCCCAAATTTGTTATATCTGTTGTAATCACACGGTTGCTTTAGTTGGGGCAATATTTTATATATATATATATAACGTATTTTTCAGAGTATAAGACTTACCTTTTTTTCCCCAAAAAAGAGGGTGAAAATCTGGTTGTGTCTTATATACTGAACACAGCATTTTTGGCCTCCCAAATCCCCACCCCCGCGCATCCCATTTTTCACAAAAAATGTATGCACAGAGGATTTGGGAGGCCCACAAAGTCCTCCTGGGGGCTGGGGAGGGCAAAAAGAAGTGAAAAATGAGCCATTTTTTTCTCATTTTACCCCCCCCCCCCAGCCTCCAGGAGCACTTTACAAGCCTCCCAAAGCCTATGCATGCCCTATTATGTTTTGCAAAGAATGGGTTCATTTTTGTGAAAAACGGGCCATTTTTTGCCCATTTTTGCCCCTCCCCCCAGCCCCCAGGAGCACTTTACAAGCCTCTCAAACTCTCTGCATGTCTCATTTTTCACAAAAAAAATGAGGCATGCAGAGTGCAAAAACATTTTTAAAAAATTGTCTCTTCAAAATCTTAGTGCGTCTTATACTCCAGTGTGTCTTATGGTCCAAAAATATGGTAGGTGAGGAACAATAAAGAAAACTACTAAGAGGCAACTCCTTGGTCTTTCTGGATTCCTGAGGCCAATGTCCCCTGTTGTTTAAGTCCTTCTTAAGATTGATTAGTTATTCTAACTTCCTGTAATAAGTCATAATAGGTCACTTATATGGAAATGTCTTTTTATTTTATATTTGTTGAACACTGAACAGATCTCCCTAGCAATGCAGTTGATGTAGGTGTTACTAATTGCTGCAGGGTTGAAGTATAAATAGTAAAGAAGAGCAGTCAAGTCTCTAGAAGACTTGATTTCCTTCTCATTCCACGGAAAACCCTCAAAGACAGGTTAATTCCAGCATTTCTTCCTGCAGAACCCCGTGACAGAAATACAGTAGATTCAATCTTGCCCAAGTAAAGCAGTGCGATAATTAATTACATCAAGGCTACTAAAATTAGCAGATGGATAAAAAGCTAGATGTAACAGCAGTCACAGTTATCTGTCCTTGACCATATCAGGGAAAAAATTCCACAAGAGGACTAGAACCCCTGCGCACTTGTATGTGTTACTATTGCTACTTTTAATAATATTACTATTATTACCACTGCATACTTGTATGTACAGTATTGCTATTCTTCTTCTCGTCTTTCCCATTTCCTTCGTAGGATTATAACTTTGTGGCTTGTATGTCATGATTTGTATTAATTATTTTACTTAGTATCCTAATATGATTTAGATCGATTGCTTATTCAGTATTTTATGATTATCACTAAGTGTTGTATCTTATGATTTACGATGAATGTATTTTAGGATGATTATGATCATGATTTATCACTTGTTGCTTGTATGCACACTGAGAGCTTATGCACCAGAGATAAATTCCTTGTGTGCCCAATCACACTTGGGCAGTAAAGAATTCTGTTTTGTTCTGTTCCGTATTGTTCTCTTCCATTATTCCATTTTGTTCTGTTTCATCCCATCCCATCCCATCCCATCCCACCCCACCCCACCCCACCCCACCCCACCCCACCCCATCCCATCCCATCCCATTCCATTCCATTCCATTCCATTCTATTCTATTCTATTCTATTCTATTCTATTCTATTCTATTCTATTCTATTCTTTCTATACTATTCTATTCTTGAAATGAGCTAATATAAAAGGTAAAGGTTCTCCTGCACATGTGTGCTAGTCATTTTCCGGCTCTAGAAATCTCCATTTCAAAGCTGAAGATCCAGCACAGTCCGAAGATGTCTCCGTGGGCATGCAGCCAGCATGACTCAATGCCGAAGGTGCACCGATTGCTGTTACCTTCCTTCCAAAGTTGTCCCTATTTTTCTACTTGCATTTTTACATTCTTTCGAACTGCTAGGTTAGCAGAAGCTGGGACAAGTAACAGGAGCTCACTCCGTTATGAGGCACTAGGGATTCGAACCGCCGAACTGCCAACCCTCTGATCGACAAGTTCAGCGTCTTAGCCACTGAGCCACTGCATCCCTTGAGCTAATATAGATTAGCCCATTTGAATAGTTTCTGTAGATAGAGATAGGTGACTGCACAAATTGCTTTGAACATGCCAAAACCAGCACGTGGATTTTTCAGCTAAGGAATTATCTGCGTGGTAAACCATTCATAGTAATGGATGATTTCTTTGAGACTTAAACTATATGGCCATATATTTTTGCAATGAAATCGTTCCTGTAGCTGTGAGATTGTACAGAAAGATGCAGCACTTAAAGAAGCTTTAACAGAGGGAGCACAATCTCTTTAACAGAGTCACAGAGTCAGAATGGACCTTGGAGGTCTTCTCCACCATCAGCTAAACTTCTCATGAAGATCCTCGAGGCAGGTCCTAAGAACTTCAGAGTTCCGCAGTGTAAAAGCGTCTTTGGCATTGTATAAAGTTGCATTTCTCTTATCTCAACCATTTTTGCATTCATTAGACGCCACAAAAGATCTTGGAATGGGACCATTGGAGGTTAATCACATTGATCTATTGGCTCAACTTTGCAAGGCCACCTTGCAAATGTGTCACTTTAAAGATGCTCTATTTCGCAAAATAATCTGCCAGGGATAATTTAAGAGCTGGTAGAAATGTTCTGAGGAGTTCAATTAATTTCGCAAACTAGCTGAGTGATTCCCCCCACAAGAAAACAAATATTTGAATATGGTTCACACAACTGAGAACTCTTCTCTCTAACTCCAGCTAATTGGTTCAGCGGGGGCAGCTTCATCCCCCTTGTTATTAAAAGCTTGCCCCTCATTGTTCCATGAAAGCACCAGCTTCAGCACGGCAGAGAATAAATTGGGAAATCTTAATCCCTAAAACGCTCACTTTCCCCGTGGGTTTCTCACCATTTTCCTTTCAAGAAGGTGTCAGCCACTTAAATTAGTCCACAACTGCAGGGCAAAGCTGCACTTCTCATCATTTGCCTGCAGCTGGTGTGTTTCTTCATTATGCTCCCAGTTCAGGCTAACTTATTTTAATAATTCATATGCACGTGATCCATGTCACTGGCTGAATTTATTATTTTTTTCCCCCAATATGCTATTTTTTTTAAAAAAAGAAATGACTCGCATTTTAGGTCTGGTTCTCGCTGAGAAAGATTCTTCTTTGGACAGACTTTTTCTGAGCTGATAGCCAATAGGCTTCTGAGGTTTCACAAAATTGCCAACAAGTGCAATCTATTAACAGAAGGATCTTGACAGACTTGAACATGGGGCACTATCTAACTAAATGAAATTGAAAGGTGAAAAAAGTAAGGTTCTACCTTTAGGCAAGAAAAGCAAAAGGCACAAGTACACTATACATGGTACATTGATCCACAGTAGTAACTGTGAGAGGGATGTTGGAGTCCTAGTGCAGTGTTTCTCAACCTTGGCAACTTGAAGATGTCCGGACTTCAACTCCCAGAATTCCCCAGCCAGCGGATGCTGGCTGGGGAATTCTGGGAGTTGAAGTCCAAACATCTTCAAGTTGCCAAGGTTGAGAAACACTGTCCTAGTGGACAACCATTTAAATAGGAGCCAGCCGTGTGCAGCAGCTGCCAAAAAGCCAACACAGTTCTAGGCTGCATAAACGGAGGGAGAGAATCAAGATAACATGAAGTGTTAATACCACTTTATAATGCCTTGGTAAGGCCACACTTGGAATACTGCATCCAGTTTTAGTTGTCACGATGTAAAAAAAAAAACATATGGAGATTCTAGAAAGAGTGCAGAAAAGAACAAGAAAGATGATTAGGGGACTGGAGGCTAAAACATATGAGGAATGGTTGCAGGAACTGGGTATGTCTAGTTTAATGAAAAGAAGGACTAGGGGAGACATGATAGCAGTCTTCCAATATCTCAGGGGTTGCCACAAAGAAGAGGGAGTCAAGCTATTCTCCAAAGCACCTGAAGGCAGAACAAGAAGCAATGGGTGGAAACTAATCAAGGAGAGAAGCAAGTTAGAACTGAGGAGAAATTTCCTGACAGAACAATTAATCAGTGGAACAATTTGCCTCCAGAAGTTGTGAATGCCCCAACACTGGAAGTCTTTAAGAAGATGTTGGATAGCCATTTGTCTGAAGTGGTGTAGAATTTCCTGCCTAGGCAGAGGGTTGGACTATAAGGCCTTCAAGCTCCCTTCCAACTCTGTTATTCTGTTCTATTCTATTCAATTCTAATTGGAGACTTTGGTTATGAGAAAAACCCAAATGTGCTTTTTCAAGAGGTCTTCAAGAGGCAGGAAAAGCAAAGAAAGTCCAGATGCCTCTTACAAAAACACTTTTGGGACAACCATGACCTGGATGACTGAGAATCTCCATAGAAATCTAAGAGTTAAAATTGACTGGGTATTACAGGAGTGTCAAACTCACATTGTCACGGTGGCATCATGTGGTGCATTGGGACTTTCCCCCCCCCCTTCGCTAAACAGGGCGTTGGTGTGGTCCAGTGGGATTCAATTTTTTTTAATTACCAGTTCTGTGGGCGTGGCTTTCGTGGCCATGACATGGATTGGTGGACATGGATTGATGGGCGTGGCAGGGGAAGGATACTGTAAAATCCCGATTCCCTCCTGGTCAGTTGGGACTTGGGAGGCAGAGAATAGATGGGGGCAGGACCAGTTAGAGGTGGTATTTACCGGTTCTTTGAACTACTCAAAATTTCTGCTATCAGTTCTCCAGAACTGGTCAGAACCCATCTCTGGTGGGGCCAGTGCATGATCATCTAGAACGCCTGTGATCAACCACTTCTTTGTGAAAAGAAATGAATGTAGAAAATTGGCATGTTAAGAAGTAATAATTTTCTGTATGCAGTAGCAATAGCACTTAGACTTATATATCGCTTCATAGTGCTTTTGCAACCCTCTCTAAGTGGAATACAGAGTCAGCCTCTTGTCCCCAGCAATCTGGGCTCTCATTTTACCCACCTGGGAAGGATGGACAGCTGAGGGAGGGAGGGAGGAAAGAAGGGAGGAAGGGAGGAAGGAAGGAAGGAAGGAAGGAAGAGCAATATCACTTAGACTTATATATTGCTTCATAGTGCTTTTACAGCCCTCTCTAAGCAGTTTACAGAGTCAGCCTCTTGCCCCCAACAATCTGGGTCCTCATTTTATCCACCTCAGAAGGCAGGAAGGATGAGTCAACCTTGAGCCTGGAGAGATTTGAAATGCCAAATTGGAGGAGCTGGCAGTTAGCAGAAGTAGCCTGCAGTACTGCACTCTAACCACTGTGCCACTGTGGTTCGGTGCACCCCTTTTTAATTGTGTGATCTTTGTATTGTAACTGAATGCAGGTAGAATGAGGTGCCTAAGAAGTGTGGATAGCAATACACAAGTCGAAGGATGTGTAGATGGTGAATCAACGTACACTGAATTTCTATGCTGAGAAAAAAATAAGGATCGAACTGCAGAATGAGTGCATGATAAGAGCGAAGAGGTCAAGAAGAAGAGGAAAACCAAGAATGACAGAATAACAGAGTTGGAAGGGACCTTGGAGGTCTTCTAGTCTAACCCTCTGCTCAAGCAGGAGACCCTATGCCAATTTCAGTTGTCCACTTTCTCCTTAAAACCCTCCAGTGTTGGATCAAAAGTGCTTTTTGAAAAGGAAGCTGGATTGATTTTTTTTTTTCTTGAGAAAGAAGAAACTATTTTGCTTCTCATCCAAGAAGCTTTCATCTTCGAGACGACTATGATCTGGATGATTAAGACTCTCCAGACACCTCCAATGTTGGAGCACCCACAACTTCTGAAGGCAAGCTGTTCCACTGAAATTTCTCCTTATTCCTAGGTTAGATCTCTCCCTGATTAGTTTTTATCCATGGAAATAAAATTTCCCTCCAGTAACCTTTTTTTTAAAAAAAAAAATATTTTCCATTTCAGAAAATACATAAAGAAATAGGGATGGTAGTGAAAAGGAAACCATGTTCTTGAATTGCTTGGTGCATCTCTAACAGTAATTGTCTTCATTTGAAATGGTAGAGATCAGTTGTATCCATATTGTTCCAGGGCTGTTGCTGATCTTAGTATTTTGGTAGGGGGAGAACAAGAGAGAGGCGGGAGAGAAAGAGACAGAGAGATGCGGGAGGTATGGGGAGAGAAAGAGAGAAAGAGGAGGGAGGGGAGAGGCAGAGGCAGAGAGAGAGAGAGAGAGAGAGAGAGAGAGTTGAGTTTGAGTTTGAGTTTTATTTCATTTGTATGCCGCCCTTTTCCCTGAAGGGACTCAGGGCGGCTCACAACTCAAGGGAAGGGGGATACAGACAGTTAACAACAACACAAAAACAATACATAGTTAAAACGCAACAATCATACCATTCGAAATAGGGGCAACAATTCTTTAGCCCCAGGCCTGTCAGAATAGCCAGGTTTTAAGGGCTATGCAGAAGGCCTGGAGGGTGGTGAGGGTGCGAATCTCCACGGGGAGTTTGTTCCAGAGGGTCGGAGCAGCCACAGAGAAGGTTCTCCTCCGGGTAGTCGCCAGTCGACACTGGCCGGCGGATGGAATTCGGAGGAGGCCTGCTCTGTGCGATCTAATCGGTCTGTTGGAGGTAATTGGCAGCAGGCGGTCTCTCAAGTATCCAGGTCCAATACCATGAAGAGCTTTATAAGTGACGACTAGCGCCTTGAAGCGTATCCGGAGACCAATAGGCAGCCAGTGCAGCTCGCGGAGGATAGGTGTTACGTGTGTGAACCGAGATGCACCCACAATCGCTCGCGCGGCTGCATTCTGGACAAGCTGAAGTTGCCGAATACTCTTCAAGGGCAGCCCCATGTAGAGCACGTTGCAGGAGAGAGAGAGAGAGAGAGAGAGAGAGAGAGAGAGAGAGAGAGAGAGAGAGAGAGAGAGAGAAGAGGCTGTTCATCATTTATCAATTTTCAATGACAAAAGCATATATTATATTTTTAAACAAATGTGAGGAATGTTTCATTTTAGTTCCTAAAAATTCAATTAGGTCATTGAAAAGTGGAAAATAGAAGAAGCCGATTAAACTTGAAAGTTGTCCAACTCCGTTTAACAACTTGGGAACAAATACAACCCCTTTGGAAGGAAGGGCTCAACTTTTCTTTTCACTGGGCAAGCATTTTTCCCCCTTAAAAATCACATTTTATTTTATAAAGCCAAGTTAACAATTAAGGAATAAACCAGTGGGCACTAAAATATTAACTGGATTAAAACAGCTGGATTAAAACAGCAACACTGGTAGGAAAAAGGAAGCTAATTATTTCTTTCCAAGGACATGGAATAGTTGGGGGTGGGTGAGGAGTGGGCTTTGTGGAATACTACTAATCCTATTCTCAAATTTGTATGTATGTGTGTGTGTGTGTATATATATGTCTCTGAACAATTTCAAAATCAAAACGAAATTAAAAACTAAAAAAAAAACACCCTTCAAAACAACCAAACATATGCATGCAGAACTTATTTTTCCTCTGTGTATCACCTTTCATTTTATAGCAAACAAATTGTAGTCTTCCTGTCTATAGATAACACGATTTAGCTAGTGAAATGCCTGAATATTTTACTTGTTTGCTAAATTTATGTCCCAACATTTCCATTAAATGGCGCTCAAGGCAACTCACGATAACACATGCAAAACAAACCATCAAAACATTAAAACGCTAATGAAAACAAGAGCCGGCTTAAAAACAAACATGACTTTTATAGTGGCTATAATAAGCCAGCTTAGGAAGCCAGGAGCCTGCCTTAAATTTTAAAAAAAAAATACAAGATTCAGGAGCTTTGTTATGAATTCAGACTGTCACATATAAAGGCAAATATGAATAGTTTCTGGGAGCATGTGATCAGTGCTGGATTTCCCTATAGGCTAACTAGGCTTCAGCCGAGGGCCTCAAGATCAAGAGGGGCCTACATTCAAATTGTTAGCAAAATTAAAATTACACTATTCTAAAAACAGTGAACACTAAAACACTGAACCGAAAATAAGGAGAAATTCTACGCAGATGACTAATAAACAAACATAAAAATGTATTGGTTAAGATCGTTCCAGCGCCGCGGCAGTTGAGGAGCCCGCCCACATTCCTGGCACCGGCGGTCGGGAAAGAGGTGCGGCCGCTCCCAGTAGCCGCCCCGTTGACACGGAGCCCACCAGCGGCCAGGCAGGCGAGAGCGAGGGGGCCGAGGCGGGCAGCTGAGCGCAGCAGGGGAGGCGGCTGGCCTCGCTGCCTTTGCCGCAGAGCAGAGCTGCCCTCCGTCGGGAGGCCAGCTATATATATTGATATATATCACAGTAATGATGTATTTTATTGTCTCTCATGTAATTTACAAACTTAAAAATGGGAGGTGAAAGGGCTTCATAAGTGGAATAGCCTAGGGCCTCTTTTCATCTAAATCTGGCCCTGCATGTGATAGATTTTCAATTTACACAATGCTTTCCAAAGTAGAGCCAATTGGTTTAGTGTTGCTCAGGAGAAATAGGCCTAAGAAAGTGCTAAGACTTGCCTTACACAGAAGGTCTTACAAGAAGAATACAACTACTAGTAGAAGTTAGAAATAGGGGGAAGACCTTCCTTTGGGAAGACCCGATTTTGTTAGAGAAGTCAGATGTGGAAAGTCAGATGACCCAAGATATGACTTCTTATTTTTATTTTATTTATTTTGTCAAGCATGTATTAGATAACATATATAAGTATATAAACCTGATTTGAATACATGAAATGGAAACAAATACAAGGGAACATTAAAGACATCCAATGGATCCCTAGTCCATCTTTTCATAAGGCTAGACACATCCATTATGGACACGGTGGATCAGGGGTTAAGACGCTGAGCTTGTCGATCAGAAAGATCGACAGTTCGGCGGTTCGAATCCCTAGTGCCACGTAACTGAGTGAGCTCCCGTTGCTCGTCCCAGCTTCTGCCAACCTAGCAGTTCGAAAGCATGTAAAAATGCAAGTAGAAAGATAGGGACCACCTTTGGTGGGAAGGGAACAGCGTTCGTGCGCTTTTGGTGTTGAGTCATGCTGGCTACATGACCATGGAGATGTCTTTGAACAGCGCTGGCTCTTTGGCTTTGAAACAGAGATGAGCACCGCCCCCTAGAGTCTGGAACCACTAGCACATATGTGCAAGGGGAACCTTTACCTTTTTAGACATATCCAATACCAGCAACCATTCTAGATATGTTTTAGCCTCCATCCTCTAATCATCTTTATTGCTCTTCTCTGCACTCTTTCTAGAGTCTCAACACCAGTGATTTACAGCCCTCTCTAAGCAGTTTACAGAGTCAGCCTCTTGCCCCCCACCCCCCAAACAATCTGGGTTCTCATTTTATCTATCTTGGAAGGATAGAAGTCAACCTTGAGCCTGGTGAGATTCAAACTGCCAAATTGCAACAGAAACAGACTATAAAGTGGGTGTGTGGGGTCTCTAACAATGATTGCAGTTCTAAACATATAGTGCTTACAACCAGCCTAGGACATTTGCAGTTTGCTGAGTCATCAGATCCAGGAGATCGATCAAACCTAACTGCACATCACGTCTTTAGAAATCATTGATTCAGTAATTTCACATTTTGTCCCAGCTGCAGTAATCTTCTGTACGCTACCCCTAACCCCAGTGGTGGGTTTCAAAATTTTTGGGAACCTACTCTGTGGTGTGGCCTCCTTTGTGGGAGTGGCTTGCCAGCCATGTGACCTGGTGGGAGTGGCTTGCCGGCCATGTGTTTTCTCTCTCTCTTTCACTCTCTCTCTCTCTCTCTTTCCTTCCTTTTGTCTCTCTGTCCCTTTTTTCTTTTTTCTTTCATCTCTCACTCTTTTTCTTTCTTTTTTCTTTTTTCTTTATTTCTTTCTCTTTCTCTCTCTCTCTCTCTGTCAGTCTGTGTGTGTGTGTGTGTGAGAGAGAGAGAGAGTGGTGGGTTTCAAAATTTTTTGGAACCTCTTCTGTAGGTGTGGCCTGCTTTCCGGGTCCACTGGTGGAACCTCTTCTAATCGGTTCGGTAGATTTGATGAACCGGTTCTACCGAATAGGTGCGAACTGGTAGGAACCCACCTCTGCGTAACTCATCAACGCATCAAGCATTGCAGTAATGCTACTGGCTAGTAATGCTAAGGTTGATGCTAGCAAAATACAAAACTTAACTCTGGGGGAGTCACTAAGATCTAACTGAATCCCTTAATGGAAGTTGAAAGCGTTCAATCACACAAACCAACACTTAACTATGACACAGCTATTTAGTTGAGTGATTGTTGTGAAAGTCCCCACTGGGAGACCGGGAAATAATAGCTCATTCCTGACAGTCTTATTTTTTCTTCTTCCACAATTTGCTGAAAGAAGGAAGAATGACGGTGATCAAAATCAGGTCCATGCAATGACAAAGGCATGTTTGAGACTGCCCTCTCTCATGCTCCTTGTCCTTCATTAGCCATTATACTTCACTTCCTTTGTTTTTGTCTCCTATACATCATAATCAGAAGGAAGGAAGGCAGGCAGGCAGACCAAATATCTTAATAATATAAACACTTACCTATTAATTTCTCAACACAATTATATTCATATTTCTATAATGAAGAGAATCATGTTTCATTAAGAATCAAGGAAGGAAGGAAGGAAGGAAGGAAGGAAGGAAGGAAGGAAGGAAGGAAGGAAGGAAGGAAGGAAGGAAGACCAAATATCTTAATAACACACTTAGCTATTAATTTCTCAACACAATTATATTCATATTTCTATAATGAAGAGAATCATGTTTCATTAAGAATCAAGGAAGGAAGGAAGGAAGGAAGGAAGGAAGGAAGGAAGGAAGGAAGGAAGGAAGGAAGGAAGGGCAAATATCTTAATAATATAAACATAACTATTAATTTCTCAACACAATTATATTCATATTTCATTAAGAATCATGTTTCATTAAGAATCAAGGAAGGAAGGAAGGAAGGAAGGAAGGAAGGAAGGAAGGAAGGAAGGAAGGAAGGCCAAATATCTTAATAATATAAACAACTATTAATTTCTCAACACAATTATCTTCATATTTCAATAAACAAGAGAATCATGTTTCATTAAGAATCAAGGAAGGAAGGAAGGAAGCAAGGAAGGAAAGAAGGAAGAAAGGAAGGCAGACCAAATATCTTAATAATATAAACACTTAGCTATTAATTTCTCAACACAATTATCTTCATATTTCTATAAAGAAGAGGATCATGTTTCATTAAGAATCAAGGAAGGAAGGAAGGAAGGAAGGAAGGAAGGAAGGAAGGAAGGAAGGAAGGAAGGGCAAATATCTTAATAATATAAACACTTAGCTATTAATTTCTCAACACAATTATCTTCATATTTCTATAATGAAGAGAATCATGTTTCATTAAGAATCAAGGAAGGAAGTAAGGAAGGAAAGAAGGAAGGAAGGAAACAGGAAGAGAGGGAGGGATGGGAGGAAAGGATGGTAGGGGGGAGGAAGAAGGAAGGAAGGAAGGAAGGGAGGGAGGGAGGGAAGAAGGAAGGAAGGAAGGAAGGAAGGAAGGAAGGAAGGAAGGAAGGAAGGAAGGAAGGAAGACCAAATATCTTAATAACATAAACACTTAGCTATTAATTTCTCAACACAATTATCTTCATATTTCTATCATGAAAAGAACCAGGTTTTCAGATATAAGGAATATCTGCCTCTCCTAGCAGTGTCACTCCAGCTGTTGTTGAAACAGGACATAACCCTGTGATTTAAAATGTTGACAGTTAATTACAATTAGGAATCAGAATCTTATGCCCAGATTGAAATAATTCATCTTTCGATTTTGCTGTGTGTGTGTGTGTGTGTGTGTGTGTGTGTGTGTTTGGATCAAAACCATCTCTTTTGGCTAGTTTCAGCCACATAAATTCTCATTCAGCCGAGCAAATGGAACATTTACTCAGAGCAGCCACGGGGAGAACTATGGCAGGGCTGTGCCATCATGTGAATATTAAAATACAGTTTGGGTAATAAATCAATTATGTCCCCTCAGATCAAAAGAAATGTCAAATGGAAAAGCTAACACATGCTGTTGCCCCTGACGTTCCAGGCAAGATGGCATTCTCACGCTGCCTCTCTCTCTCTCTCTTGGAGCAAACTGGCGTTGGGCCACGTTTCCCATCCTCGGTGGGCATATGGCAGCAGCAGCTGAAAGGCGGCAGCCTGCTGATTTTGGACTGCTGTGTGGATGGAGGTAGAATAAAATGCCAATGTCCCTTTTTTCTATGTACACGACAAACTGTAAAGAGGAATGCAAAGCCAATCTCAATTAAAGCGGCAAGAACAGCCTCTGTGCCCCTTTTTACACACACAAAGACACAGAACCAGACACAGACACAGACACACACACACATCCCAGTCCCCTAATCATCCTGGTTTGCTCTTCTATGCACTATCTTTCTCTCTCTCTCTCTCTCTCTCTCTCTCTCTCTCTCTCTCTCTCTCTCTCTCTCTCTCTCTCTCTCTCTCTCTCTCTGTATGTATGTATGTATGTATGTATGTATGTATGTATGTATGTATGTATGTATGTATGTATCAATCTGAGGTGGGTTCCTACCAGTTCTCACCTATTCGGTAGAACCGGTTCGTCAAATCTACCGAACCGGTTAGAAGAGGTTCCACCAGTGGACCCGGAAAGCAGGCCACACCTACAGAAGAGGTTCCAAAAAATTTTGAAACCCACCACTGGTAGGTGTGTAATGTCCCACAGTTATCTACACATTAATAATGATCTAGTAATATTTCCTTATACATTTTAGGGACCTTTCCTTACATAATTGGTGTTTTCTTTCATACTTTTGGATTTCTAATTTCTGTTTCCATTAGTTGGCAATTGCTAAAACCAATCCCACGTGAAAAAGTATTCAAAGCCTTCTTGATTTTAATCGTCAATTTATTTATTCCTGCACATTGTAATACTTATTCATTTACATATCTCTGTTTTTTCCACTGTTGTGCAAACACAATTCCAGCAGCTGCTAATATGTGTAAAATTAAATATATATTATACTCCCTTTCAAATAGCCAACAAAATATTTCTGGTTTTAATTCCATATCTTTCTTTACGATTGCTTCTAACCACTAACTTCTGAATAGCTACTTGGACCAACCTAAGTACTAATTCATAATTTCACTGGAGGCTTTCAGGAAGAGATTGGACTGCCATCTGTCAGAAATGGTGTTGGGTCTACTGCTTTTTTGGGGGGTGGACTAGATGACCCACAAGGTCCCTTCCAACTCTGTTAATCTGTTAATCTGTAATATCTGGTGATTGATCAAGGATTCCTATTAACCCTCTGTCTAAGCTACACAGATGGCCTCAACTGCTTAAAGTAATCTCTTAAATCTGCTAGAACTGCTGCTCTTTAGATTATGGGATGTTTCGCAGCAGCCAAAGGGTGGTCCTTTGTGTGGCTGGTGAATGG
>NW_028261392.1:4516014-4534602 GCF_051295495.1 Thamnophis sirtalis
AGAGACAGACAGAGATGGTAGAGTATTAGTAATAGATGATAGATAGATAGATAGATAGATAGATAGATAGATAGATAGATAGATAGATAGATAGATAGACAGACAGACAGACAGACAGACAGACAGATAGACTGATTGATTAGAGAGATGGACAGATGGTAGAGCATTAATAATAGATGAGAGAGAGAGAGAGAGAGAGATTAGAGAGACAGACAGACAGATAAATGATAGAGCATTAATAATAGATAGATGATATAGATGATAGATGATAGATGATAGATAGATAGATAGATAGATAGATAGATAGATGAGACAAACAGATGGTAGAACATTAATAGATGATAGATAGAGCAAGAGAGATAAATGGGAGAAAGAGATGGAGTGACAAACAAGGAGACAGAGAGGGAGATGACAGATAGATGGATGGACAGATAGAAGACATAGGTAAGAGAAAGAGAGGTGATAGATAGGCAGAGATAAATAGACAGAAATACAGAGAAACCCAGAGAGATGACAGATAGATGGATGATAAAATGAGAGGTGATAGCTAGACAGACAGATATTGTGTGAGAGAGATGATCTGTTTTGCATAAATGCCACCTTTACTCCACTGGAATTATTACAATTTGCTAGGTTAAAAGGGTATATCTAACCCTTATCAACGATAAATTGAACCTGTTGGATTATCTCTTCCATCATGGGCTTTTCCTAATTAGGAGCCCTGGGTCCAGCAACATTTCCACCATGGACCTGCTCGGTCTATGGTTCCAATTCATTTCTTGGTGTGAAGAGTTGCTAGCTCAAGGGAAGAAAGGAAAATGGAGCTTCAGGATAGAGAGGTGTTTCATTAGCTGCAAAAAATTCACAGAGAGGTGAAGGAAATCAAAGGTAATAGTTCTTTGACTCCTGCCACTTGAGATGAGGGAGAAAAGCTTGGCTATCATTGTTATTGGTGTTATTCATTAAATGGTAGTTCTTAAGGCTAGAAAGGCACGGCCGAAATCTTCATTGTGATTATCATTATTAATTATTCTACATTTCCCCCTCTGAATTGTCTTCCCATAAGTACAGATCCAGGTCTCTTGGGGGCTCCCAATAAGTCTGCATGTAGAAAACTCACTTTTCTAATAGAGTCCATGATATTTGCCAACCTCATCTCTGTGGCTCAAGGCAAATTACAGAATGTTTGCACAAAAATGCCTATAAAATAAGACAAATTCCTGTCAGATGTCAGGATGTGGCAGACGTATCTTAACAGGATTACCTTGGTAACACTGTTGGGCTGGTCAGAAATGAAACTACTGCTTAAAGCAAGACGTGTGTGGCTTTCCTTGACTTCTCTTTGACAGAGTTATACATCATATTTATGTACTACTAGCTGGATGCCCATGCTTTGCTACAAAACTATGTAATCGGGCTTGGTTAATGTATGGCAACTGGCAGTTGGAATAGAGTTCTTTTCAGGTGGAGAGGAGGAGTAGAATGTCTAAACCCCCAGCCCACAGGCCAGATGAGTCACTCACTGGCCATGCCCACTCCCGGTTTAGTGAAGGGGTAGAATCAGAGCGTGTTCATATAAGGCAACTGGCAGTTGGAACAGACTTCTTTTCAGGTGGGGTAGGGGGAGTAGAATGTCTAAACTCCTTAGCATCAGAGTGTGTCAATATAAAATTGTATAAGAAATTCTTCTTCTTCCTCTTCCTCTTCCTCTTCCTCTTCCTCCTCCTCCTCCTCCTCCTCCTCCTCCTCCTCCTCCTCCTCCTCCTCCTCCTCCTCCTCCTCCTCCTCCTCCTCCTCCTCCTCTTCTTCCTTCTTCTTCTTCTTCTTCTTCTTCTTCTTCTTCTTCTTCTTCTTCTTCTTCTTCTTCTTCTTCTTCTTCTGTCATATCCATCATTGGACACTGGCGATCATGTTGGTGATCCTATTTTTATCAACAGCCACAGGTGCTGCTGAGTTTTGTCCAAACCAGTCTCTTAGATTGTGAATCCATCATGTTCTTCTTCTGCCTGGACCTCATTTGCCTTCAATCTTTCCTTGGAGGATTAAGTGAAGAATGGCATATTTTTCTGGGTGTCACGCCACACCCAGAAGAGGGAGGGAGCTCTAACAACCAGATAAGTGCAAGCAATATAAATCCTTCCATTCCATTTTTCAACATTTAGTCAGAGCTGAAGAAGCTTCTTGAAGAGAAACGAAATGTCTTCAAGAAAAAAACAAAGTCCAGTTGCCTTTTAACAAAGCATCTTTGGGACATTTTTATTTTTGTTTTGTGATCCTAATAGAAATGATCGGGAACTGTTGGTGTCAACTCAGAAACAAGATTGAGTAGCTTCAGCCCACTATTTATTTTTATTTTTTTTGCAGAATCACAGATTCAGATTTCCACAACAGTTTAGTGAGTTTATTTCTCCCAATCAGCTGTTCCAGGTTGCAGAGATTGCCACAGACCATGGCAGCCTCCATGCCTCATGTTTTTGGCCTTTGGTGTGGGGGGGGGCTACATTCAATGTAGAAGACGCACGCAAATTTTCACCCTCTTTTTATGGGGAAAAGGGTGCGTCTTATACTCCCAAAAATACGGTACTTCTGTTATTTATTTCTATCTTGCAGTTCAGACAATTCTGAGGAGCTGTAATAATAGCAACCAATAGTATCAAAGTTTAAACATTGGCATCTAATGGAAAGTCCCTTAAGCATTGACATTTACCTAATCCAGACCCTAGCAATATTTCTGCATCATATACCATTGGATACTTCTGACAATGAAAACAATTTGGGCATCCAATGTATTTAGATATGAAGATTTAAAAATGTGAATCAAAAAAGAAATAATTCTAAACAGAAAATCATGCGTCCTGGTTTATTTTTATTTTTCTTTTCTAAACAGGCTCACCTTTTCAAGTTTTATTCTCTGCCACATTTTTGCTTCCTTGGGATCAAGGCACATTAGAGATGAAACTCATAAACCAGAAATAATATCTGCCACATTATCATCTCAACAGGAGTGTCACAAGTCCCCTGGCATCAGCATCTGAGAAGGTCAAATACATCAGATAATGTCTACGATGCGTTGACTGTCCATCAAAGATTGGCAGGAGAATAACTTTACCGATCTTAACTTGACCCCCCCCAAAAAAGGCCTTATCAAGGATGGACATAGGAAAAGTCACTGCTCAAACCAGTGTTCCATTCTAGTTTATTTAGAATTTAGAATAGAACAGAGTTTCTGGAGTCACATCTGGTTTGGCTGTAGGGCCATTTTTCGCCCTCCGGAGCCTTCAGAGAAGCCTCCTGAAGGTTCTGGAGGTCGAAAAATGGCCTTACGGACAAACCGGAAGTCACTATTCCCAAACGTAGGACCATTTTTCACCCTCCAGAGGCTTCAGGGAAGCCCCTGAAGCCTCTGGAGGGCCTCCGGGTGGGAGAGGGGCTGTTTTCACCCTCCCCAGGCTCCTAGAAAGCCTCTGGATCCTGGGGAGGGCGAAAAAACCATGCCAAAAGTGTGGGGAAGCGCTGGTCACACGGGCATGCGCACCGGGTCACACGCATAGCATTATGGGTGTGGTGCACCCATGCACGAACCCCCTGCGCTCCCCCCACTTTTGGCATGGAAGCCAAAAAAGGTTAGCCATCACTGGCCCAAGGGCTATTGCTAATGCTAAAGTCACCGGTATGTGACTGATGTAGTAATATGTAGTTACTCTATGTAATAACTACATAGTAGCTTGATCCGAATGACCAAGAACTTCATCAGAATGGCCATGTTTATCATCTCTGTCTCTCTCTGTGTGTCTCTCTCTTTCTGTCTGTCTCTGTCTGTCTCTGTCTGTCTCTGTCTCTCTGTCTCTCTGTCTCTGTCTCTGTCTCTGTCTCTGTCTCTCTCTCTCTCTCTCTCTCTCTCTCCCCCTCTGTGTGTGTGTGTGTGTGTGTCTGTGTGTGTGTGTCTGTGTGTAACTGTATAATAAAATGTGTTTAGCAGTTTTGATAGCCCATTCATTCCATGGGGAAAGTTTATGTACTCAGAATGCTTTCTTGGTGGCTGGAACTCATATTGATGACTAGACAAAAGAAGGATTCTGGGTGACAGGATAGCAGTATTCCAGTACTTTAAGGGTTGCCACAAAGAAGAGGAGGTCAACTTATTTTCCAAAGCATCAGAGAGCAAGACAAGAAACAATGGATGGAAACAAATCAAGGAGTGAAGCAAACTAGAATTAAGGGAAAACTTCCTAACAGTGAGAACAATTAAGCAGTGGAACCTCCAAAAGTTGTGGGTGCTCCATCACTGGCAGTTTTTAAGAAGAGACTGGACAGCCACTTGTCTGGAATGGTTTAGGGTCTCCCACTTGAGAAGTGGATTGGACTAGAAGTCCTCCAAGTCCCTTTGAAGCTCTATTCTATTCTAAATTCGGAATAAACTAGAATGGAACACTGGTTTGAGCCCAGAGTCCCTTATTTCTTCTCCTCTCATGAAAAAAATGTTTGCTGTTGAAATGGTGCGGTTAAATACACACGCAAAGAAGAAGAGGAAAACAACAAAGAGGCTTTAACATCTGTGTTAGACTTCTTCAAGCTATGATGTGAAACCCAGCTTCCACTTTTCAGAATGCTGTCAGCCCAATAAAGCTAGCTCAAAACCCGTGTCCCTTTGTACTGCACTTCTCTTTGCCAACATTTAAAATTGCTTGAGTGGATATGCAAAAAGCAAATCAAACAATCAAAGGGCCTGGAGATCTGTTGGCTCCTCTGGGAAGCTGCTTCATTTTGTTACAGGCTATCAAAGAGAATCCGATGCAGTTTTTGATGAAGCCGGCCAGATTTCAGAATTCGTTTTAAATACGCGGATACCATCAACGTTAAAAAAAACACCTGCTTTAAAAGAACTTCTGCTGTCCTGTTTGCCTCTTTTCCTAAGCAAAAATATTTGCCTAAACTCAGTGAGAAAGCTCTGTGAAGAAGACACCTACAGGAATTTTAATTTTCACCTTGCTTTCAAAAGCAGTACTGGTTCTTTAAGTAATCACTTTATACCCAAATGATAAAATCATATTAGAAAAAAAAATAGCTCTCTGGCTCAAGTTATAGATAACAGCTAAAATGCTACCCTAGCCCTCCAAATCTAGATGAAAATCATTTTTTGAGAGATGTCTAGGGAGATCCTGTCGCATTCTGTTGCATAAATTCAAATCCAGAAGCACACACCGATAACTGATTCAGCTGGATTCATTAACTTCTTTATATGCATAAGAATAGATGATTCAATGTACAATACCAACAGGTGGCTCTTCCAAGTAAACACGAGACAGGAGAGTTACAGGCAAACACAAGCAGTTAGTTTCATTTTAGCAGACTAGTTTACTTCTCAGAGCAGCAGACTGCTTAAGTTTCCATTTCTGTTCCTTGCACAGAATCAGATCTGTTTAAGCTCCCATTGGCTGACTTGGTTGCTATGCCTATTCGTTGGCTGACCTTGTTACCATGTCTCTTCCAGTCATGAATGTTCATGACTATTGTAACAGATTCTCAGTCATCCAGGTCATGGTTGTCCCAAAGGTGCCTTTTCAAGAGGCAGCTGGACTTTCTTTGTTTTTCTTTGAATACTTTTCACTTCTCATCCAAGAAGCTTCTTCAGTTCTTCTTCTTCAGAATTGAAGAAGCTACTTAAATGAGAAGCAAAACATTTTCAAAGGAATGTCTGTGGAGATTCTCAGTCATCCCGGTCTTGGAATGGTCAATGCCTGGAATGCACTACCTGACTCTGTGGTTTCTTCTCCAAACCCCCAAAATTTTAACCTTAGACTGTCTACTGTCAAAATCACGTCACCTTAAGAGGCGTGCATAAGCACACCAGAGTGCCTACCGTCCCTGTCCTAATATTCCCTTGTATTCGTATTCATTTCATGTATTCTTCATGCGTATTCTCATATCTGTTATCTAATTCGTGCTTGACGAAATAAAATAAATAAAAATAAATAAAATAAAAGATTGAAAAGCATCTTCCCAAAGTTCTTTCTAGACACTTTATGGAAAGAAGAAGCAGGTTGTGGAGAAAGTTGAAACAATTAGCAGACACCTAGAAGTGCAAGTCAGGTATCGTTCTCTTGACAGGTAGACCTGTCAGTTCCCTTGCTAATTTGGTCTTAGCTGTTCTCTTTTCCTCAATTTCCAAGTGTCTTTCTTAGAATGACAAAGGGTCTGGAGAGTTGGTTGGAATTTGTCCTGAAGTAAGTTAAAGCGAGCCAGCAAATGCTAAGAATGAAATCTTGTTTTCGAATTGCTTGACTTTCAATTATTTCACATTTTCAAGGTACAACTGCTAAAAGGTACAGGTAAAGTTTCCCCTCGCACATATGTGCTAGTCGCTCCCAACTCTAGGGGGCAGTGCTCTTCTCTGTTTTAAAGCCAAAGAGCCAGTGCTATCCGAAGACGTCTCCATGGTCAGGTGGCAGGCATGACTCAACGCCGAAGGGACACAGAACACTGTTTCCTTCCCACCAAAGGTGGTCCCTATTTTTCTACTTGCATTTATTACGTGCTTTCGAACTGCTAGGTTGGCAGAAGATGGGACAAGTAACGGGAGCTCACTCCATTACGCGGTGCCAGGTATTCGAATCACCAAACTGCTGATCTTTCTTATTAACAAGCTCAGCTTCTTAGCCACTGAGCCACCCCCAGAGAATGTTAAGAATGAAACCTTGCTTTCAAATTGCTTGACTTTCAAATTGTTTCAGATTTTCAAGGTACAACTGCTAAAAGGTAAAGGTAAAGTTTCCCCTCGCACATGTGTGCTAGTTGTTCCCGACTCTAGGGGGCAGTGCTCTTCTCTGTTTTAAAGCCAAAGAGCCAGTGCTATCCGAAGACGTCTCCATGGTCAGGTGGCAGGCATGACTCAATGCCAAAGGCACACAGAACACTGTTCCCTTCCCACCAAAGGTGGTCCCTATTTTTCTACTTGCATTTTTTTACGTGCTTTCGAACTGCTAGGTTGGCACAAGATGGGACAAGTAATGGGAGCTCACTCCATTATGCGGTGCTCGGGATTCGAATCGCAGAACTGCCGACCTTTCTGATTGACAAGCTCAGCTTCTTAGCCACTGAGCCACCCCCAGCGAATGAAACCTTGTTTTCGAATTGTTTGACTTTCAAGCGTTTCACCTTTTCAAGGTACATCGGCTACTTAGCTTTAAAATGAGCTTTAAAATTTAAAATCAGTTTGGAGTCACTCTGGATCTAAGTCAGATTCCAGATGATTGCCCGCTCCTTCTAGCTATCCCTGTATTCATTTCCCAATCAAGAGGGCATCAGATTCTCAAGACCGAAAACAGATTTCTGCTATTAAGAATCAGCCTTGCATTTCTAAGCAGCTGTCAGGTTGTCAGGCAAAATGTAGGGCAGCCTAAAATCCTTCCGATTCAACCCTCACACTCTAAACAGAGCAATCTTCATATTGCCCAATAAATAACAGGTGATTATGATATGGGTACAGAATTGCCAACAAGTTTCACAGATCTGGACTCAGCAATACAGCTTAGTACCTCAATTTCTCATGGCTTAACTAGGCTATTTGGGTCAGACTCACCTGAAGTGTCCCAAACACATAATATGAACATCTGGATAAGAATCTTTGAACATCTGCTTTTTCTCTACCTAGCAACGCAGCTTCTTTCTTGTACTCTTAATAGTTGCAAGGCATTTAAACCTCGCCGTGTCTTCTTCTCAAATTTCACCTATTTTAATTGAATCCATTCTGCCTTGCATGCTTTTCAAGCTAAGCAGATAATGGTGATGACACAAGGGATGTCTCTGCTCTGAGGACACCTGGTCCCCAGATATCTGATCTGTTTAGTATTAAGAGGACCATAAAGACTTCAAACTAGACTCTTTTATCTAATCAATCTACCTACCTACCTACCTACCTACCTACCTACCTACCTACCTACCTACCTACCTACCTATCATCTCTATTTCCTCTTCTCTTCTCTTCTCCTCCCTCCCTTCCTTCTAATCTATCTAATCTATTACTTTTTTTCTTAGATTAACCCAAACTTCAAACTCATTTCCTGCTCCAGATGCTCCCCCAGCAGGATACAAACATTCAAACTATACATGAAATATTTTTCTGTAGTCTTAGACATGCCAAGTAGTAGTAGTAGTAGTAGTAGTAGTAGTAGTAGTAGTAGTAGTAGTAGTAGTAGAAGTAGTAGTTCTTCTTCTTCTTCTTCTTCTTCTTCTTCTTCTTCTTCTTCTTCTTCTTCTTCTCCTCCTCCTCCTCCTCCTCCTCCTCCTCCTCTTCCTCCTCCTCTCTCTAGCTCTCTATTCTCTCTCTCTGCCACTCTCTGTCTGTCTGTCTGTCTGTCTCTTCCTCCCTCCCTCTCTCTCTCTCCTCTCTTCTCCTCCTCTCCTCTCCTGTCTTCCCTTCCTTTCTCTTCCCTTCCCTCCTCTCCTCTCTTTTCTTCTGATACATACATACACATGTGTGATCTTTTATTCAGGTGACACCCAAGGTGAAACCTTCTTCATTTTTGAGATCAACCATGGTTTGAAAACATATTTACCAGATGTGGTCCAGCACATATTTTCCTCCTCTTCTTTCCAAATAAATTATCAATTATAAGTCATTCAATCACAGTAAAACAAGAACAGAATTATCTCCGAGAATTGCCTCCAGTCTACTTGTAAACAGTCTGAAGAAGGGAGACCATGCAAATCCAGGCATGGAGGATAATCATCCAAATTAGGAAAAGATGCACTTGTTTGGGGGGAGGGGGAGTCCCCACCAAGTCCTCAGCTGGAATGCTCACATGTGCTCCAAATCCTATTTTGTCCTTAGAATCTGGATCTTCGCACAGTCCAATGAGTGGTATTAATCTTAATCTTATTATTTATTAGTGAGATTTGCTGGTTTTAATCTTATTACTGAGATTTACTGGGGGTTTTGTTTAGATGTAAGAGGCTATTGACTTCTCCCACTGGAAGCGGTAAAGAAATTCATTTCAGGTTCCTTCCAAACTCATCCAGAACTTTCAACCAGGCGAGGCTACCAGATGGAATTCCAAACAGTGCTTTTAAGAAGCTATTGATCTGCTTCCTCCCTCCCTTTGCTTTATTTTAATCATTGACAACCAACAGTGGCTTTAGCTGTTGTTGAGGACATTCCTTTTCTATCAAGCTTTGATTAATCACATTAGTTCCAGTCCACAAAGTGTGTCTGCATTTGGACTCCTTAAAAGATTGGGTTGGCTCCAAGTGAAGGGAGCCTGAATGGCACCGTGATGAACTGAGCTGCAGAGACAGAAAAGGATTCCTGAAACCAAATTGGCATCAAGGATCAACTTGCTTCATGAGCTTCTGATATTTTTTATTTTATTTTGTCTGGGACTCATGAAGTAATTGAATTTTAGCTCTCTAAATTGCACCATCACTTCAGGAATGTCCAGATGCATTCATAAGAAAAAAAAATGTAAAAAAGCGAAAGATTTATACGATCTGAAGAGAAGAAAGAGGGCAGAAGTAGGGGAGAAGTAAGGGAAGGGAGAAGGGGAAGGAGACGAGGAAGGAAGGAAGGAGAGAAGGAAGGGAGGGAGAAAAGAAAAGAAAGAGAAAAAAAGGTGAGATGTGGAGGAGAGGTAGGGGAAGAAGAAAGAGGTAAGGAGAGGTGGGTGGGAGGGAGAGAAAGAGAAGGAGAGGAGGGAGGAAGAGAGAAAAGGAGAAGGAGAGAGGGTAGGAAGGAGAAGACAGAGGGTAGGAGTAGGGGAGAAGTAAGGGAAGGAAGAAGGAGAAGGAGAAGAGGAAGGAAGGAAGTAGAGAAGGAAGGAAGGGAGAAAAGAAAAGAAAGAAAAATAAGGTGGTGGCATAACAGGTGTGAAGGATGGTAAACAATACATTCCAAATTATACCTTATAACCCTTTAAATGGAATAATAATAATATAAGAATGGCAAAGAAAAAGAATAACTATGTGAATGTATACCTATAACTGTATGTAAGAGAATAAATGACAATAAAAATATAAAGCACAATATAGGTAAATAATACTTGATCATAAGTAGTTAAGTATAAATAAATAAAGAAATGTATATAAAAATGGATAATGAATAATTGAGATTATGAACGCAAGATAGAAATGTATAGAAGGGAAAATACTAATTGCAAAGAAACCAATTCAGAAATGCTGTATGATATACGATGGAACATTGTTCCTAGGTTGTTTTTAAGTTATGTGGTTATTTTTGTTGATGTGTTTATGTGTTCTGTTGATGTGCTTATGTGTATAAAATAAAAATTCGAAAAAAAAAGAAAGGAAATGTAAAAAGGGGAAACCCTTAATAACAGGAACAGAGTTCTTGGAAAATACAAGATTCCCTTTGCACATATGTGCTAGTCGTTCCTGACTCTAGGGGGTGGTGCTCATCTCTGTTTCAAAACCGAAGAGCCAGCGCTGTCCGAAGACGTCTCCGTGGTCATGTGGCCGGCATGACTCAATGCCGAAGGTGCACGGAATGCTGTTCCCTTCCCACCAAAGGTGGTTCCTATTTTTCTATTGGCATTTTTTACATGCTTTCGAAATGCCAGATTGGCAGAAGCTGGGACAAGTAACTGGAGCTCACTCCGTTATGTGGCACTAGGGATTCGAACTGCCGAACTGCTGACCTTTCGGATTGACAAGCTCAGCACCTTAGCCACTGAGCGTCCTCATCCCCTACAGTGAATATAGTAAATAAATAAGCAAAGGCATGGATGAATGAATGAATATATGCAAAATCAGAAACAATTTCTAAAGTTTGTGATTTCCACAGAGAATTTATATAGGAAAATAATGCCCCAGGTATTATATTAAACTTGTCAGGTTCATGAGAATTTCTACCTGGTTAGCTCTTAGTCATTAAAGATAGAAAGTAAATGTCCCTTTCCTTGATTCCTTTGAACTTTATGTGCCAATGGAAAATAAGTATAGAGAATAGAGGCACTTTATGTGCAATGAAACAAATATTTTGCAAAGATTTCCAAACACAATTTCCTACAGATTTGACCTTCACTGTAGCAAGATCCAGGGAATAGTGATACCAATATCTACTTCCTTCCTCCCTCCCTTTCTTCTTTCTTTCTTTCTTTCTTTCTTTCTTTCTTTCTTTCTTTCCTTCCTTCCTTCCTTCCTTTCTTTCTTCCTTCCTTCCTTCCTTCCTTGCTTCCTTCCCTGGGAGAAAGCTAGAAATGCCATTTTTTGAAAAAAAAAATCAGGTCTCACTAATTGTTACAACACATTTTACAATTATTGTGCATAACTGTTTTTCCTGTTCAAAGACCTCATTATAATTTAGCTCCCATCAGAATTGTGATCAGCCTACCAGCTATTTCTTTTTGCTTATATTTTAAACTATTTCATAGATAAAGGATGATTTTCCAAGTATCCAGGGAGACATTTTTTTAATGAGGCTGTAATTAAAAGCAAAATAAAATATTTAAATGAACACTGATTCAATTTAAAACATATCTAATCTAAGACTTTTTTTTTCTTTAGATTAACCCAAACTTCAAACTCATTTCCTGCTCCAGACGCCTCCCCAGCATGATACAAACATTCAAAGGATACATGAAATATTTTTCTGTAGTCTTAGACATGCAAGGTTGACTCCTGAAATAAATAGCAGTTATTGATACTTCAGCATTTCCAATAGAGTTTGATCTATAATTCTGTGGCTGTCCATATAATACTTGTAGATTATATGGTAAATCTCTCCATCTTCCTCCCTCTCCCTTTCTATCTCTTGCACCTCTCTGTCTCTCTGTATCTGTGTCTGTCTATTTCTCTCAGTTTGTATGACACTATGATTTCAGTGAGGAGTTCGTTCTATACACATTTCTATGTGTGAATGTCATCTATCTCTCTATTATCTATCTATCTATCTATCTATCTATCTATCTATCTATCTATCTATCTATCTATCTATCTATCTATCTATCTATATCATCTGTATGTGTCTGTCATCTATTGTTATCTATCATCTATCTATCTATCTATCTATCTATCTATCTATCTATCTATCTATCTATCTATCTATCTATATCATCTGTATGTGTCTGTCCATCTATTGTTATCTATCATCTATCTATCTATCTATCTATCTATCTATCTATCTATCTATCTATCTATCTATCTACCTACCTACCTACCTACCTACCTACCTACCTACCTACCTACCTACCTATCATCTATCTCTATCAAATGTATGTGTTTGTCTCTCTGTCTATCATTATTTATCTATCTCTATCATCTATCTTTGTGTGTCCATCTAGTGTTATCTAGCGTTATCTATCTAACTATCTATCTATCTATCTATCTATCTATCTATCTATCTATCTATCTATCTATCCATCCATCCATCCATCTAGTGTTATCTAGTGTTATCTATCTATCATCTATCATCTATCATCTATCATCTATCATCTATCATCTATCATCTATCATCTATCATCTATCATCTATCATCTATCATCTATCATCTATCATCTATCATCTATCTCTATCTATCTATCTATCTATCTATCTATCTATCTATCTATCTATCTATCTATCTATATCATATCATATCATATCATCATATCATATCATATCATATCATATCATATCATATCATATCATATCATATCATATCATTCATATCATATCATATCTACCTACCTACCTACCTACCTACCTACCTACCTACCTACCTACCTACCTACCTACCTACCTACCTACCTACCTACCTACCTACCTACCTACCTATCTATCTATCTATCTATCTATCTATCTTTATCTTATCCTATCCTATCTATCTATCTATCTATCTATCTATCTATCTATCTATCTATCTATCTATCTATCTATCTATCTTCTTCATTACCATCATCATCTCTCTATTTATCTTCTCTCTCTGTCTCTCTCAACTGTCTGTCTGTCTGTCTGTCTGTCTGTCTGCCTGCCTGCCTGCCTACCTACCTACCTACCTACCTACCTATTTATCTCCATCCATCCATCCATATATCTTCTCTCTCTTTCTCTCTCTCTCCATCCATGCGTCCATATATTATCTGTCTGTCTGTCTGTCTGTCTGTCTGTCTGTCTGTCTGTCTGTCTGTCTATCTATCTATCTATCTATCTATCTATCTATCTATCTATCTATCTTCTTTTCTTCATCACCACCATCATCTCTCTATTTCTCTTCTCTCTCTGTCTCTCTCGTCTGTCTGTCTGTCTGTCTGTCTTCTACCTCTTTCGATATTGCAACCCACTGTGAGCCACTGATATGAACCCCCAACTTTAGGTAATCAGCGGTAATGAGGAAAGTTTGCCTTGTGCAAATTATCCCCAGGCTCTAAAGAATTCTTACTCGAGACTTTACACTTTTGCCAAAACTTTCTGTAAGTCTGAGAAGTTTTAAAGATTTATTTGTTTCCAGCGGAGATTCACGGCAAGAATCAAGCCTCATCTTTCTAATCCATTTAAATGCTCCGTTCAATGAAAACCTGCAGATGTGCTATCATTGCGCGCTTCGTTAAGTCCCTTCTCTTTGCTGTGGCAAAGGAAATGACTCGGCAATGACTTGCAATGTTAAACAATGCAATTTTGAGCTTTGTAAGAGGTGTTTTTTTCCCCCCTTGGTCTGTTTGTAAATTGGTTGACTTGGGATGTATTTTGTGCATTGTAATTGTTCATCGATAGATTAGCATGCTGCCTCTGAGGCAAGACAGAAGGGTGGGCAGTGCAGAAATCCATGATCATTACTTGTTTTACAGATGACTCAGTGGAAGGTTTTCCTCCTTTTTTAAAAAAAACTTCAGATGCAGGATTGGATACAGACTTAAATCCATTGATTTCAGTTAGCTTACTGTAAGTTCAGCATTTCACATTAGAGGGAAACAACTGGTTCAATCTTGCTTAAGCCTGAACACTAAGCTGGATTCTATCTGGTTACTATTAGATGGGAGATAGGACTGGTGTGGAAGCATCTGTGTAAGTCACCAAGAGTTAAACTCAATGTGAGAACTCATCTATCTTTAACCCGATTCAGTCTGAATCCAACATAGAGTTTAATGCTCAATTGTTTGCAATAAACTTTTTTTTCTGCTTGGATTCCTCCTCAGTCATAATGGTTGGGTAAGCACCTGCTTCAGCTACCTTCTCAAGAAAGTAAACCCCTTGCCGCGGTGTGCATTTCAAAAGGAACATCTACCTTAGCAGATTCACAGAGTTGGAAGGGATCTTGTAGGTCATCTAGTCCAACCCCCCACGCAAGCAGGAGACCCTACACCATTTCTGACAAATGGCAGTCCAATCTCTTCTTGAAAGCCTCAAGTGATGAAGTTCCCACAACTTCTGAAGGGAACTTCTGTTCCATCGGTTGATTGCTCTCACTGTCAGAAAGTTCCTCCTTATTTCTAGGTTGAATCTCTCCTTGGTCAGTTTCCATCCATTATTCCTTGTGTGGCCTTCAGGTGCCTTGGAAAATAGCTTGACCCCCTCCTCTCTGTGGCAGTCTCTCAAATATTGGAAGACTGCTATCCCATCTCCCCTGGTTCTTCTCTTCCCTAGATCGGCCATGCAAAGTTCCTGCAACCGTTCTTCATATCTTTTAGCCTCTAGTCCCCTAATCATCTTGCTTGCTCTTCTCTGCACTTTTTCCTCAACATTTTTTTTTTATCGTGTGGTGACCAAAACTGGATGCAGTACTCTAAGTGTGGTTTTAATAAGGCATTATAGCAATAGCAATAACAGTTAGACTTATATACCGCTTCATAGGGCTTTCAGCCCTCTCTAAGCGGTTTACAGAGTCAGCATATTTTTATGGTTTTTTATGGTTTTATTTGTATTTGTAGGCCGCCCTTTTCCCTGAGGGGACTCAGGGCGGCTCACAGAAAACCAAGGGAGGGGGGAATACGACATTGAGATTACAACACATAATAAAATAGCAAACAACATGCATACTACATTCGGGCGGGGTAACAGTCCTTATCCCCAGGCCTGACGGGCGAGCCAGTTCTTCAAGGCTATGCGGAAGGCCTGGACGGTGGAGAGAGTACGGATCTCTACGGGGAGCTCGTTCCAAAGGGTCGGGGCCACTGCTGAGAAGGCCCTCCTCCTTGTGGTTGCCAGCCGACACTGGCTGGCCGATGGAATACGGAGGAGGCCTAATCTATGAGATCTTATAGGTCGTAGGGAGGTAATTGGCAGAAGGCGGTCTCTCAAGTATCCAGATCCACTGCCATGTAGGGCTTTATGGGTGATCAATAGCACCTTGAAGCACATCCGGAGATCGACAGGTAGCCAGCGCAGCTCGCGGAGGATAGGTGTAATGCGGGTGAATCGAGGTACACCCGCAATCACTCGCGCGGCTGCGTTCTGCACTAGCTGAAGTCGCCGGATGCTCCTCAAGGGCAGCCCCATGTAGAGCACGTTGCAGTATTCCAGCCTAGAGGTCACAAGGGCCCGAGTGACTGTTGTGAGGGCCTCCCGATTCAGGTAGGGTCGCAACTGGCGCACCAGGCGTACCTGGGCGAATGCCCCCCTGGTCACAGCCTCTATATGGTGGTCGAATGACAGCTGTGGATCCAGGAGGACTCCCAAGTTGCGAACCCTCTCTGAGGGGTGTAAAATTTGACCCCCCAGCCTGAGTGTTGGATTATTGGTCAAATCTTTGGGAGGAAAACACAACAGCCACTCGGTCTTTTCCGGGTTGAGCACAAGCTTGTTAATCCTCATCCAGTCCATAACGGCTTCAAGCCCCCGGCCCATCACGTCAACCGCTTCATTGATTTGGCACGGGGCGGACAGATACAATTGAGTATCGTCCGCATATTGATGGTATCTGATCCCGTGCCTGCGGATGATCTCCCCCAGCGGTTTCATGTAGATGTTGAATAGTAGGGGGGATAAGACCGAACCCTGCGGCACCCCATATTTTAGGGGCCTTGGGGACGATCTCTGCCCTCCCACCAACACCGACTGCGACCTGTCCGAGAGGTAGGAGGAGAACCACCGTAATACGGTGCCTCCCACTCCCACCTCCCGCAGTCGTCGCAGAAGGATACCATGGTCGATGGTATCGAAAGCCGCTGAGAGGTCAAGGAGGACCAGGATGGAGGGATGTCCCTCATCTCTGGCTCTCCAAAGATCATCCATCAATGCGACCAAAGCGGTTTCTGTGCTGTAACCGGGTCTGAAGCCTGACTGGAAGGGGTCTAGATAGTTTGCTTCCTCCAAGGACCGTTGGAGCTGAAAGGCCACCACCTTCTCAACAACCTTCCCCAGAAAGGGGAAGTTGGAGACCGGGCGATAGTTGTTAAGGGCAGCTGGATCCAAGGATGGTTTCTTCAGGAGGGGTCTCACCACCGCCGCTTTCAGTGCGGCGGGGAAGTTCCCCTCCCGAAGGGAGGCGGTTACAACCGCCTGGATCCAGCCTCGTGTCACCTCACTGCAGTTAGAAACCAGCCATGAGGGACACGGATCCAGAGCACAGGTGGAGGAACTTACAGCTCTCATGGCCTTGTCCACATCCCCGGGGGTAACTTCCTGGAACTCAACCCAGAGCTGTTCTACTTGGTCCCCCTGTGCCTCGGCTGGAACTGCAAGTGTGGAGTCCAAGTCCGCCCGAAACCGAGCAATTTTGTCCGCTAAGAATTGGGCATATTCTTCAGCTCTGCCCTGCAAGGGTTCCCCCGTCTCCCTTCTGTTCAATAGGGAGCGGGTTATCCTAAACAGGGCGGCTGGGCGGGACTCAGCGGATGCGACCAGGGAGGCTATGTGTGATCTTTTAGCTGCCCTAAGTGCCCTAGTATATTCCCTGGTGCAGGTGGTTACCATTGCTCGGTTCGATGCGGACTTATCGGACCTCCAACGGTGCTCTAGGCATCTCCTCCGGCGCTTCATCTCCCGGAGCTCCTCGGTGAACCAAGGAGGTCTCCGGGATCCGCTGCCTCGGAGGAGCCGCAGTGGCGCAATCCGGTCGAGGGCCTCTGACGCTGCCGAGTGCCACGCAGCAGCCAGAGTCTCCGCCGGACTGTGGGCGAAAGTGTCAGGAATAACCCCAAGCTCTGTCTGGAACTTTGCTGGCTCCATAAGACGCCTGGGGCGGAACCACCTGGTCGGTTCCTCCTCCCTACAGTGGGGGTTTGGCCTCCGGAAGTTGAGCCTCAGTAGGCAATGGTCTGACCACGACAGGGGTATGATGTCACTCCCCCTCAGACCAAGATCACACATCCACTGCTCCGAGAGAAATACAAGGTCAAGCATGTGTCCCGCTGAATGGGTTGGGCCTCGAATTACTTGGGTCAAGCCCATGGCTGTCATGGAAGCCATGAACTCCTGCGCCCCATCAGAGTTTTCACCGAGCGACGGCAAATTAAAGTCCCCCAGGACCATCAACCTAGGGAACTCAATTGCCAGCTCGGCTACCGACTCGAGGAGCGAGGGGAGGGCTGCTGCAACGCTGTTGGGAGGCAGGTACGTTAGCAGCAGACCCACTTGACCCTTGAGGTCCAACTTTAACAGCAAAGACTCACACCCGACAATCTCCGGAGCAGGGACCCTACGAGGAGCTAACGACTCCCGGATAACGGCGGCCACACCTCCACCCCTTCCCTGGGCTCTCGGCTGATGTAGCACCTGAAATCCTTCTGGGCACAGTTCTACAAGGGGGACTCCTCCCTCTGGGCCCAGCCAGGTCTCAGTAATACATGCCAGGTCTGCCCTCTCGTCTAAAATTAAGTCCCGGACGAGAGGTGCTTTATGTACAACAGACCTGGCATTTAGCGACAACAGCCTGAGACCAGGGTCCTGACTACTTGCGCCATCTGGTCTTGGAGTGGGACTCCTAGGGCCGGAAGAAGGGATCTCTGTAATGTAGCGAACCCTCCTTCCCCGGTAATGGCCTGCCCTAAAGTCCCCGCCGTATCTGCCCCTCCCTGTTACGACCGCAATACCCCGACCCTCTCCCGTATCTCTGGTCCCCTCAACCACCCCCGTGGCCCCCGCAATTCCCGACAGGTCCTCCGAATCACGCATACTCATCCACTCCCCCAAACGGTCCCCACGTAAAAAGTTAAAAACACAAATTTACAGCAATATAGTCATAAAAAGTGGGACATTCACTCATGTCAAGCATACCTCATGCATAACCCATACAAAGGAGGAAGAAAAAGATGAAAGAAAAGGAAGAAAATTATAATTGCGCTAGAAGTTAATTAGAGTAAAGTGCGAATAGTTCTGGGAGAGTCCAAAAAAAGTCTGAGATGGTTAAGGGAAGGAGAGAGCCTCCTATACACTGTAGGTACCCCCACTCGTCCAGCAATGGTGTTATCCAAAGAGACAGGTCCAAGGCGGCATCAGGCAACAATGGCCGTGGCAGATGAAAATGCAAATAGAGGAATAGATGATAATACAATCCAAAAAGTCCAATAGCCGCATTCCAAGGGGAGTCCAAGCTCAACCAGCAGAAGGGCCTGTGATGACAATGGTCCAGTGGAAGAAAGAATGCCCCAACAGGGGAGGCCAAGCCAAGGGGAGAGGAGTGGGGTTGCAATCGTAGCAGATAAAAACCGCCTCCCATTCTCT
>NW_028261392.1:4534802-4594802 GCF_051295495.1 Thamnophis sirtalis
GTGGCAGGCATGACTCAACGCCGAAGGGACACAGAACACTGTTTCCTTCCCACCAAAGGTGGTCCCTATTTTTCTACTTGCATTTATTACGTGCTTTCGAACTGCTAGGTTGGCAGAAGATGGGACAAGTAACGGGAGCTCACTCCATTACGCGGTGCCAGGTATTCGAATCACCAAACTGCTGATCTTTCTTATTAACAAGCTCAGCTTCTTAGCCACTGAGCCACCCCCAGAGAATGTTAAGAATGAAACCTTGCTTTCAAATTGCTTGACTTTCAAATTGTTTCAGATTTTCAAGGTACAACTGCTAAAAGGTAAAGGTAAAGTTTCCCCTCGCACATGTGTGCTAGTTGTTCCCGACTCTAGGGGGCAGTGCTCTTCTCTGTTTTAAAGCCAAAGAGCCAGTGCTATCCGAAGACGTCTCCATGGTCAGGTGGCAGGCATGACTCAATGCCAAAGGCACACAGAACACTGTTCCCTTCCCACCAAAGGTGGTCCCTATTTTTCTACTTGCATTTTTTTACGTGCTTTCGAACTGCTAGGTTGGCACAAGATGGGACAAGTAATGGGAGCTCACTCCATTATGCGGTGCTCGGGATTCGAATCGCAGAACTGCCGACCTTTCTGATTGACAAGCTCAGCTTCTTAGCCACTGAGCCACCCCCAGCGAATGAAACCTTGTTTTCGAATTGTTTGACTTTCAAGCGTTTCACCTTTTCAAGGTACATCGGCTACTTAGCTTTAAAATGAGCTTTAAAATTTAAAATCAGTTTGGAGTCACTCTGGATCTAAGTCAGATTCCAGATGATTGCCCGCTCCTTCTAGCTATCCCTGTATTCATTTCCCAATCAAGAGGGCATCAGATTCTCAAGACCGAAAACAGATTTCTGCTATTAAGAATCAGCCTTGCATTTCTAAGCAGCTGTCAGGTTGTCAGGCAAAATGTAGGGCAGCCTAAAATCCTTCCGATTCAACCCTCACACTCTAAACAGAGCAATCTTCATATTGCCCAATAAATAACAGGTGATTATGATATGGGTACAGAATTGCCAACAAGTTTCACAGATCTGGACTCAGCAATACAGCTTAGTACCTCAATTTCTCATGGCTTAACTAGGCTATTTGGGTCAGACTCACCTGAAGTGTCCCAAACACATAATATGAACATCTGGATAAGAATCTTTGAACATCTGCTTTTTCTCTACCTAGCAACGCAGCTTCTTTCTTGTACTCTTAATAGTTGCAAGGCATTTAAACCTCGCCGTGTCTTCTTCTCAAATTTCACCTATTTTAATTGAATCCATTCTGCCTTGCATGCTTTTCAAGCTAAGCAGATAATGGTGATGACACAAGGGATGTCTCTGCTCTGAGGACACCTGGTCCCCAGATATCTGATCTGTTTAGTATTAAGAGGACCATAAAGACTTCAAACTAGACTCTTTTATCTAATCAATCTACCTACCTACCTACCTACCTACCTACCTACCTACCTACCTACCTACCTACCTACCTATCATCTCTATTTCCTCTTCTCTTCTCTTCTCCTCCCTCCCTTCCTTCTAATCTATCTAATCTATTACTTTTTTTCTTAGATTAACCCAAACTTCAAACTCATTTCCTGCTCCAGATGCTCCCCCAGCAGGATACAAACATTCAAACTATACATGAAATATTTTTCTGTAGTCTTAGACATGCCAAGTAGTAGTAGTAGTAGTAGTAGTAGTAGTAGTAGTAGTAGTAGTAGTAGTAGTAGAAGTAGTAGTTCTTCTTCTTCTTCTTCTTCTTCTTCTTCTTCTTCTTCTTCTTCTTCTTCTTCTCCTCCTCCTCCTCCTCCTCCTCCTCCTCCTCTTCCTCCTCCTCTCTCTAGCTCTCTATTCTCTCTCTCTGCCACTCTCTGTCTGTCTGTCTGTCTGTCTCTTCCTCCCTCCCTCTCTCTCTCTCCTCTCTTCTCCTCCTCTCCTCTCCTGTCTTCCCTTCCTTTCTCTTCCCTTCCCTCCTCTCCTCTCTTTTCTTCTGATACATACATACACATGTGTGATCTTTTATTCAGGTGACACCCAAGGTGAAACCTTCTTCATTTTTGAGATCAACCATGGTTTGAAAACATATTTACCAGATGTGGTCCAGCACATATTTTCCTCCTCTTCTTTCCAAATAAATTATCAATTATAAGTCATTCAATCACAGTAAAACAAGAACAGAATTATCTCCGAGAATTGCCTCCAGTCTACTTGTAAACAGTCTGAAGAAGGGAGACCATGCAAATCCAGGCATGGAGGATAATCATCCAAATTAGGAAAAGATGCACTTGTTTGGGGGGAGGGGGAGTCCCCACCAAGTCCTCAGCTGGAATGCTCACATGTGCTCCAAATCCTATTTTGTCCTTAGAATCTGGATCTTCGCACAGTCCAATGAGTGGTATTAATCTTAATCTTATTATTTATTAGTGAGATTTGCTGGTTTTAATCTTATTACTGAGATTTACTGGGGGTTTTGTTTAGATGTAAGAGGCTATTGACTTCTCCCACTGGAAGCGGTAAAGAAATTCATTTCAGGTTCCTTCCAAACTCATCCAGAACTTTCAACCAGGCGAGGCTACCAGATGGAATTCCAAACAGTGCTTTTAAGAAGCTATTGATCTGCTTCCTCCCTCCCTTTGCTTTATTTTAATCATTGACAACCAACAGTGGCTTTAGCTGTTGTTGAGGACATTCCTTTTCTATCAAGCTTTGATTAATCACATTAGTTCCAGTCCACAAAGTGTGTCTGCATTTGGACTCCTTAAAAGATTGGGTTGGCTCCAAGTGAAGGGAGCCTGAATGGCACCGTGATGAACTGAGCTGCAGAGACAGAAAAGGATTCCTGAAACCAAATTGGCATCAAGGATCAACTTGCTTCATGAGCTTCTGATATTTTTTATTTTATTTTGTCTGGGACTCATGAAGTAATTGAATTTTAGCTCTCTAAATTGCACCATCACTTCAGGAATGTCCAGATGCATTCATAAGAAAAAAAAATGTAAAAAAGCGAAAGATTTATACGATCTGAAGAGAAGAAAGAGGGCAGAAGTAGGGGAGAAGTAAGGGAAGGGAGAAGGGGAAGGAGACGAGGAAGGAAGGAAGGAGAGAAGGAAGGGAGGGAGAAAAGAAAAGAAAGAGAAAAAAAGGTGAGATGTGGAGGAGAGGTAGGGGAAGAAGAAAGAGGTAAGGAGAGGTGGGTGGGAGGGAGAGAAAGAGAAGGAGAGGAGGGAGGAAGAGAGAAAAGGAGAAGGAGAGAGGGTAGGAAGGAGAAGACAGAGGGTAGGAGTAGGGGAGAAGTAAGGGAAGGAAGAAGGAGAAGGAGAAGAGGAAGGAAGGAAGTAGAGAAGGAAGGAAGGGAGAAAAGAAAAGAAAGAAAAATAAGGTGGTGGCATAACAGGTGTGAAGGATGGTAAACAATACATTCCAAATTATACCTTATAACCCTTTAAATGGAATAATAATAATATAAGAATGGCAAAGAAAAAGAATAACTATGTGAATGTATACCTATAACTGTATGTAAGAGAATAAATGACAATAAAAATATAAAGCACAATATAGGTAAATAATACTTGATCATAAGTAGTTAAGTATAAATAAATAAAGAAATGTATATAAAAATGGATAATGAATAATTGAGATTATGAACGCAAGATAGAAATGTATAGAAGGGAAAATACTAATTGCAAAGAAACCAATTCAGAAATGCTGTATGATATACGATGGAACATTGTTCCTAGGTTGTTTTTAAGTTATGTGGTTATTTTTGTTGATGTGTTTATGTGTTCTGTTGATGTGCTTATGTGTATAAAATAAAAATTCGAAAAAAAAAGAAAGGAAATGTAAAAAGGGGAAACCCTTAATAACAGGAACAGAGTTCTTGGAAAATACAAGATTCCCTTTGCACATATGTGCTAGTCGTTCCTGACTCTAGGGGGTGGTGCTCATCTCTGTTTCAAAACCGAAGAGCCAGCGCTGTCCGAAGACGTCTCCGTGGTCATGTGGCCGGCATGACTCAATGCCGAAGGTGCACGGAATGCTGTTCCCTTCCCACCAAAGGTGGTTCCTATTTTTCTATTGGCATTTTTTACATGCTTTCGAAATGCCAGATTGGCAGAAGCTGGGACAAGTAACTGGAGCTCACTCCGTTATGTGGCACTAGGGATTCGAACTGCCGAACTGCTGACCTTTCGGATTGACAAGCTCAGCACCTTAGCCACTGAGCGTCCTCATCCCCTACAGTGAATATAGTAAATAAATAAGCAAAGGCATGGATGAATGAATGAATATATGCAAAATCAGAAACAATTTCTAAAGTTTGTGATTTCCACAGAGAATTTATATAGGAAAATAATGCCCCAGGTATTATATTAAACTTGTCAGGTTCATGAGAATTTCTACCTGGTTAGCTCTTAGTCATTAAAGATAGAAAGTAAATGTCCCTTTCCTTGATTCCTTTGAACTTTATGTGCCAATGGAAAATAAGTATAGAGAATAGAGGCACTTTATGTGCAATGAAACAAATATTTTGCAAAGATTTCCAAACACAATTTCCTACAGATTTGACCTTCACTGTAGCAAGATCCAGGGAATAGTGATACCAATATCTACTTCCTTCCTCCCTCCCTTTCTTCTTTCTTTCTTTCTTTCTTTCTTTCTTTCTTTCTTTCTTTCTTCTTCCTTCCTTCCTTCCTTTCTTTCTTCCTTCCTTCCTTCCTTCCTTGCTTCCTTCCCTGGGAGAAAGCTAGAAATGCCATTTTTTGAAAAAAAAAATCAGGTCTCACTAATTGTTACAACACATTTTACAATTATTGTGCATAACTGTTTTTCCTGTTCAAAGACCTCATTATAATTTAGCTCCCATCAGAATTGTGATCAGCCTACCAGCTATTTCTTTTTGCTTATATTTTAAACTATTTCATAGATAAAGGATGATTTTCCAAGTATCCAGGGAGACATTTTTTTAATGAGGCTGTAATTAAAAGCAAAATAAAATATTTAAATGAACACTGATTCAATTTAAAACATATCTAATCTAAGACTTTTTTTTTCTTTAGATTAACCCAAACTTCAAACTCATTTCCTGCTCCAGACGCCTCCCCAGCATGATACAAACATTCAAAGGATACATGAAATATTTTTCTGTAGTCTTAGACATGCAAGGTTGACTCCTGAAATAAATAGCAGTTATTGATACTTCAGCATTTCCAATAGAGTTTGATCTATAATTCTGTGGCTGTCCATATAATACTTGTAGATTATATGGTAAATCTCTCCATCTTCCTCCCTCTCCCTTTCTATCTCTTGCACCTCTCTGTCTCTCTGTATCTGTGTCTGTCTATTTCTCTCATTTTGTATGACACTATGATTTCAGTGAGGAGTTCGTTCTATACACATTTCTATGTGTGAATGTCATCTATCTCTCTATTATCTATCTATCTTTCTATCTATCTATCTATCTATCTATCTATCTATCTATCTATCTATCTATCTATCTATCTATATCATCTGTATGTGTCTGTCCATCTATTGTTATCTATCATCTATCTATCTATCTATCTATCTATCTATCTATCTATCTATCTATCTATCTATCTATCTATATCATCTGTATGTGTCTGTCCATCTATTGTTATCTATCATCTATCTATCTATCTATCTATCTATCTATCTATCTATCTATCTATCTATCTATCTACCTACCTACCTACCTACCTACCTACCTACCTACCTACCTACCTACCTATCATCTATCTCTATCAAATGTATGTGTTTGTCTCTCTGTCTATCATTATTTATCTATCTCTATCATCTATCTTTGTGTGTCCATCTAGTGTTATCTAGCGTTATCTATCTAACTATCTATCTATCTATCTATCTATCTATCTATCTATCTATCTATCTATCTATCCATCCATCCATCTAGTGTTATCTAGTGTTATCTATCTATCATCTATCATCTATCATCTATCATCTCTATCATCTATCATCTATCATCTATCATCTATCATCTATCATCTATCATCTATCATCTATCATCTATCATCTATCATCTATCTATCTATCTATCTATCTATCTATCTATCTATCTATCTATCTATCTACTATCTATATCATATCTATCATCATATCATATCATATCATATCATATCATATCATATCATATCATATCATATCATATCATATCATATCACTATCTACCTACCTACCTACCTACCTACCTACTACCTACCTACCTACCTACCTACCTACCTACCTACCTACCTACCTACCTACCTACACTACCTATCTATCTATCTATCTATCTATCTATCTTTATCTTATCCTATCCTATCTATCTATCTATCTATCTATCTATCTATCTATCTACTATCTATCTATCTATCTATCTATCTATCTTCTTCATTACCATCATCATCTCTCTATTTATCTTCTCTCTCTGTCTCTCTCAACTGTCTGTCTGTCTGTCTGTCTGTCTGTCTGCCTGCCTGCCTGCCTACCTACCTACCTACCTACCTACCTATTTATCTCCATCCATCCATCCATATATCTTCTCTCTCTTTCTCTCTCTCTCCATCCATGCGTCCATATATTATCTGTCTGTCTGTCTGTCTGTCTGTCTGTCTGTCTGTCTGTCTGTCTGTCTATCTATCTATCTATCTATCTATCTATCTATCTATCTATCTATCTTCTTTTTCTTCATCACCACCATCATCTCTCTATTTCTCTTCTCTCTCTGTCTCTCTCGTCTGTCTGTCTGTCTGTCTGTCTTCTACCTCTTTCGATATTGCAACCCACTGTGAGCCACTGATATGAACCCCCAACTTTAGGTAATCAGCGGTAATGAGGAAAGTTTGCCTTGTGCAAATTATCCCCCAGGCTCTAAAGAATCTTACTCGATGACTTTACACTTTTGCCAAAACTTTCTGTAAGTCTGAGAAGTTTTAAAGATTTATTTGTTTCCAGCGGAGATTCACGGCAAGAATCAAGCCTCATCTTTCTAATCCATTTAAATGCTCCGTTCAATGAAAACCTGCAGATGTGCTATCATTGCGCGCTTCGTTAAGTCCCTTCTCTTTGCTGTGGCAAAGGAAATGACTCGGCAATGACTTGCAATGTTAAACAATGCAATTTTGAGCTTTGTAAGAGGTGTTTTTTTCCCCCCTTGGTCTGTTTGTAAATTGGTTGACTTGGGATGTATTTTGTGCATTGTAATTGTTCATCGATAGATTAGCATGCTGCCTCTGAGGCAAGACAGAAGGGTGGGCAGTGCAGAAATCCATGATCATTACTTGTTTTACAGATGACTCAGTGGAAGGTTTTCCTCCTTTTTTAAAAAAAACTTCAGATGCAGGATTGGATACAGACTTAAATCCATTGATTTCAGTTAGCTTACTGTAAGTTCAGCATTTCACATTAGAGGGAAACAACTGGTTCAATCTTGCTTAAGCCTGAACACTAAGCTGGATTCTATCTGGTTACTATTAGATGGGAGATAGGACTGGTGTGGAAGCATCTGTGTAAGTCACCAAGAGTTAAACTCAATGTGAGAACTCATCTATCTTTAACCCGATTCAGTCTGAATCCAACATAGAGTTTAATGCTCAATTGTTTGCAATAAACTTTTTTTTCTGCTTGGATTCCTCCTCAGTCATAATGGTTGGGTAAGCACCTGCTTCAGCTACCTTCTCAAGAAAGTAAACCCCTTGCCGCGGTGTGCATTTCAAAAGGAACATCTACCTTAGCAGATTCACAGAGTTGGAAGGGATCTTGTAGGTCATCTAGTCCAACCCCCCACGCAAGCAGGAGACCCTACACCATTTCTGACAAATGGCAGTCCAATCTCTTCTTGAAAGCCTCAAGTGATGAAGTTCCCACAACTTCTGAAGGGAACTTCTGTTCCATCGGTTGATTGCTCTCACTGTCAGAAAGTTCCTCCTTATTTCTAGGTTGAATCTCTCCTTGGTCAGTTTCCATCCATTATTCCTTGTGTGGCCTTCAGGTGCCTTGGAAAATAGCTTGACCCCCTCCTCTCTGTGGCAGTCTCTCAAATATTGGAAGACTGCTATCCCATCTCCCCTGGTTCTTCTCTTCCCTAGATCGGCCATGCAAAGTTCCTGCAACCGTTCTTCATATCTTTTAGCCTCTAGTCCCCTAATCATCTTGCTTGCTCTTCTCTGCACTTTTTCCTCAACATTTTTTTTTTATCGTGTGGTGACCAAAACTGGATGCAGTACTCTAAGTGTGGTTTTAATAAGGCATTATAGCAATAGCAATAACAGTTAGACTTATATACCGCTTCATAGGGCTTTCAGCCCTCTCTAAGCGGTTTACAGAGTCAGCATATTTTTATGGTTTTTTATGGTTTTATTTGTATTTGTAGGCCGCCCTTTTCCCTGAGGGGACTCAGGGCGGCTCACAGAAAACCAAGGGAGGGGGGAATACGACATTGAGATTACAACACATAATAAAATAGCAAACAACATGCATACTACATTCGGGCGGGGTAACAGTCCTTATCCCCAGGCCTGACGGGCGAGCCAGTTCTTCAAGGCTATGCGGAAGGCCTGGACGGTGGAGAGAGTACGGATCTCTACGGGGAGCTCGTTCCAAAGGGTCGGGGCCACTGCTGAGAAGGCCCTCCTCCTTGTGGTTGCCAGCCGACACTGGCTGGCCGATGGAATACGGAGGAGGCCTAATCTATGAGATCTTATAGGTCGTAGGGAGGTAATTGGCAGAAGGCGGTCTCTCAAGTATCCAGATCCACTGCCATGTAGGGCTTTATGGGTGATCAATAGCACCTTGAAGCACATCCGGAGATCGACAGGTAGCCAGCGCAGCTCGCGGAGGATAGGTGTAATGCGGGTGAATCGAGGTACACCCGCAATCACTCGCGCGGCTGCGTTCTGCACTAGCTGAAGTCGCCGGATGCTCCTCAAGGGCAGCCCCATGTAGAGCACGTTGCAGTATTCCAGCCTAGAGGTCACAAGGGCCCGAGTGACTGTTGTGAGGGCCTCCCGATTCAGGTAGGGTCGCAACTGGCGCACCAGGCGTACCTGGGCGAATGCCCCCCTGGTCACAGCCTCTATATGGTGGTCGAATGACAGCTGTGGATCCAGGAGGACTCCCAAGTTGCGAACCCTCTCTGAGGGGTGTAAAATTTGACCCCCCAGCCTGAGTGTTGGATTATTGGTCAAATCTTTGGGAGGAAAACACAACAGCCACTCGGTCTTTTCCGGGTTGAGCACAAGCTTGTTAATCCTCATCCAGTCCATAACGGCTTCAAGCCCCCGGCCCATCACGTCAACCGCTTCATTGATTTGGCACGGGGCGGACAGATACAATTGAGTATCGTCCGCATATTGATGGTATCTGATCCCGTGCCTGCGGATGATCTCCCCCAGCGGTTTCATGTAGATGTTGAATAGTAGGGGGGATAAGACCGAACCCTGCGGCACCCCATATTTTAGGGGCCTTGGGGACGATCTCTGCCCTCCCACCAACACCGACTGCGACCTGTCCGAGAGGTAGGAGGAGAACCACCGTAATACGGTGCCTCCCACTCCCACCTCCCGCAGTCGTCGCAGAAGGATACCATGGTCGATGGTATCGAAAGCCGCTGAGAGGTCAAGGAGGACCAGGATGGAGGGATGTCCCTCATCTCTGGCTCTCCAAAGATCATCCATCAATGCGACCAAAGCGGTTTCTGTGCTGTAACCGGGTCTGAAGCCTGACTGGAAGGGGTCTAGATAGTTTGCTTCCTCCAAGGACCGTTGGAGCTGAAAGGCCACCACCTTCTCAACAACCTTCCCCAGAAAGGGGAAGTTGGAGACCGGGCGATAGTTGTTAAGGGCAGCTGGATCCAAGGATGGTTTCTTCAGGAGGGGTCTCACCACCGCCGCTTTCAGTGCGGCGGGGAAGTTCCCCTCCCGAAGGGAGGCGGTTACAACCGCCTGGATCCAGCCTCGTGTCACCTCACTGCAGTTAGAAACCAGCCATGAGGGACACGGATCCAGAGCACAGGTGGAGGAACTTACAGCTCTCATGGCCTTGTCCACATCCCCGGGGGTAACTTCCTGGAACTCAACCCAGAGCTGTTCTACTTGGTCCCCCTGTGCCTCGGCTGGAACTGCAAGTGTGGAGTCCAAGTCCGCCCGAAACCGAGCAATTTTGTCCGCTAAGAATTGGGCATATTCTTCAGCTCTGCCCTGCAAGGGTTCCCCCGTCTCCCTTCTGTTCAATAGGGAGCGGGTTATCCTAAACAGGGCGGCTGGGCGGGACTCAGCGGATGCGACCAGGGAGGCTATGTGTGATCTTTTAGCTGCCCTAAGTGCCCTAGTATATTCCCTGGTGCAGGTGGTTACCATTGCTCGGTTCGATGCGGACTTATCGGACCTCCAACGGTGCTCTAGGCATCTCCTCCGGCGCTTCATCTCCCGGAGCTCCTCGGTGAACCAAGGAGGTCTCCGGGATCCGCTGCCTCGGAGGAGCCGCAGTGGCGCAATCCGGTCGAGGGCCTCTGACGCTGCCGAGTGCCACGCAGCAGCCAGAGTCTCCGCCGGACTGTGGGCGAAAGTGTCAGGAATAACCCCAAGCTCTGTCTGGAACTTTGCTGGCTCCATAAGACGCCTGGGGCGGAACCACCTGGTCGGTTCCTCCTCCCTACAGTGGGGGTTTGGCCTCCGGAAGTTGAGCCTCAGTAGGCAATGGTCTGACCACGACAGGGGTATGATGTCACTCCCCCTCAGACCAAGATCACACATCCACTGCTCCGAGAGAAATACAAGGTCAAGCATGTGTCCCGCTGAATGGGTTGGGCCTCGAATTACTTGGGTCAAGCCCATGGCTGTCATGGAAGCCATGAACTCCTGCGCCCCATCAGAGTTTTCACCGAGCGACGGCAAATTAAAGTCCCCCAGGACCATCAACCTAGGGAACTCAATTGCCAGCTCGGCTACCGACTCGAGGAGCGAGGGGAGGGCTGCTGCAACGCTGTTGGGAGGCAGGTACGTTAGCAGCAGACCCACTTGACCCTTGAGGTCCAACTTTAACAGCAAAGACTCACACCCGACAATCTCCGGAGCAGGGACCCTACGAGGAGCTAACGACTCCCGGATAACGGCGGCCACACCTCCACCCCTTCCCTGGGCTCTCGGCTGATGTAGCACCTGAAATCCTTCTGGGCACAGTTCTACAAGGGGGACTCCTCCCTCTGGGCCCAGCCAGGTCTCAGTAATACATGCCAGGTCTGCCCTCTCGTCTAAAATTAAGTCCCGGACGAGAGGTGCTTTATGTACAACAGACCTGGCATTTAGCGACAACAGCCTGAGACCAGGGTCCTGACTACTTGCGCCATCTGGTCTTGGAGTGGGACTCCTAGGGCCGGAAGAAGGGATCTCTGTAATGTAGCGAACCCTCCTTCCCCGGTAATGGCCTGCCCTAAAGTCCCCGCCGTATCTGCCCCTCCCTGTTACGACCGCAATACCCCGACCCTCTCCCGTATCTCTGGTCCCCTCAACCACCCCCGTGGCCCCCGCAATTCCCGACAGGTCCTCCGAATCACGCATACTCATCCACTCCCCCAAACGGTCCCCACGTAAAAAGTTAAAAACACAAATTTACAGCAATATAGTCATAAAAAGTGGGACATTCACTCATGTCAAGCATACCTCATGCATAACCCATACAAAGGAGGAAGAAAAAGATGAAAGAAAAGGAAGAAAATTATAATTGCGCTAGAAGTTAATTAGAGTAAAGTGCGAATAGTTCTGGGAGAGTCCAAAAAAAGTCTGAGATGGTTAAGGGAAGGAGAGAGCCTCCTATACACTGTAGGTACCCCCACTCGTCCAGCAATGGTGTTATCCAAAGAGACAGGTCCAAGGCGGCATCAGGCAACAATGGCCGTGGCAGATGAAAATGCAAATAGAGGAATAGATGATAATACAATCCAAAAAGTCCAATAGCCGCATTCCAAGGGGAGTCCAAGCTCAACCAGCAGAAGGGCCTGTGATGACAATGGTCCAGTGGAAGAAAGAATGCCCCAACAGGGGAGGCCAAGCCAAGGGGAGAGGAGTGGGGTTGCAATCGTAGCAGATAAAAACCGCCTCCCATTCTCTCCCAGTACTGTCTCAGGCTAACCGCCTTCTCCCTGGGGCAATAGATAGTCAAACAAAGCCACAGCAACCAAAAGCACAGACGAGATAAAGAAGTGGTAAAAAGGGGTAAGGGGGAAGTTCTCTCAGCCCACAAGAGGAGGGGGGGGGTCAGGGCTCTCTTCAAGTCGGCCGGGTCGCAGCGGACTCCAACAGTGCTCCCAGCAATAATTACCCAGCGTCTCCAGCCGAAATGGGCCGCAATGGCTTTCAAGCGGCACCCGGGCAGTGTCTTCAAACGCCTCTCCAAATCAGCTGGGCCGCGGTGTCTTCCGGGCACCTTCGAATGGCGTCGGTGTTCTTCGTAGCAGGCAGCCTCGGGGAGTAAGCTCTCTCCCGTCCGCTGCCAGCACCGGCCCTCCGAGAGTCGTTCGTGTCTCCTCTCCAGCTTCGTGTCTCCTCTCCAGCTTCCAAGCGGCACCCGGGCGGCGTCTTTGAACGTTTTAAAATCAGCTGGGCCGCGGCGTCTTCCGAACACCTCCGGGCGGCTTCAGCGTTTTTCGTGCGAGGCAGCCTGGAGAAGCAATTTTTCTCCGGTCCGCTGCCAGCACCAGATCCCCCGAAAAATCGCCCGTCTCCTGGTCTTTCTCTGGCTCGATCTCCTAAAACAATATCTTCTTTTTTGGCAGTTTTTCTCATATGAACGCCGGAGCGAAGAGCTCGGCAGCCATGTTCCTTCCTTCGCACATGCGCTTCTTCCGAATGAGAACCCGGACTGTTGCCCACAACAACAGTCCGGGTTCTCATTTTACCCACCTCGGAAGGATGGAAGGCTGAGTCATTGTTGGAAGAAATCTCATTTTGTTTTTTTTCCACTTTACAGGGCTAATCCTGTAAGGAAGGCAGGAAGGAAACATTCTGGTGTTGTTTCTAGCTTCATCTTTATTGCCCTGCTTACAGAAACTGCCTCTCCAGTTAATCCTTATTACCATTGTAACAACTAAGGTGAAGTGCCCATCGACCTGAGTGACATTGACTTGGCCATGCCCACATGAATACATGACCACCAAGCCCCGTGACTCCCTTGTCTCCTCCCCACTCCTCCAAGGCTCAGGCACCTCCTGGTGGCCAACCAGCCTCTCTGCACCCTGCTCGGAGTCAGAACCCTGTCCAGGGTCCTCCACATCCTCCAAAGCTGACTCATAGGGCCCCTCGCTGTTGGAGTCTGGTGGCAGCTCCAACGGCTCCTGCTGGGCCACAACAGGTATATGTGGAAATGAATATGTGGGACAGACCAGAAATGGGGATTATTGATCTATGCTGCATCTAAACGGATGATACATTTAATGCCACTCTCTGGCCTGGTCCTCTCCTACACAAGCTACACAATGTCACATTTTACTTTGGTACATTCTTTCTGTACCTCTGAAACAGGGATGTCAAACGGAAGGGCTGCAAGCCAGAACTGACCCACGGAGTACTTCGATCTGGCCTGCAGGGCTGCCCTGGAAACAGTGAAGGACCAGTCAGGGGTACCTCTGCCTATGAAAATGGAGCTCATGGGGCCTGTGTGTTTTCCCCCGAGCTCCGTTTTTGGATGTGAGGGCCTCCTGCAACCCTCTGCCAACATAAACAGGGCTCAGGCGGCCCCAAGTGCCACCCCCCCTCCTTTCTCTGGCAGAGGGCTGCAGGAGACCACTGAGACATGAGTGATCGCTGGCTGGCCATGCCCACTTGGGCCCCTGAGGTTAAACACAATCCTGATGTGGCCCTCAATGAAATTGAGTTATTCTAGAACCTCATTTCTACATGATGTGGCCCTCAATGAAATTGAGGTACTCTAGAACCCCATTTCCTTATTTCCAGAGGTGGTATTCATCAGGTTCTGACCAGTTCTGGAGAACTGGTAGCAGGAATTTTGAGTAGTTCAGAGAACCGGTAAATACCACTGTGGCTGGCCCTGCCCACATCCATTCTCTGCCTCCTGAGTCCCAGTTGATGGGGAGGGAATGGGGATTTTGCAGTAACCTTCCCCTGCCATGCCCACCAAGCCATGCCCATAGAACCGGTAGTAAAAATTTTGAATCCCACTACTGCCTATTTCTAACTGTGACTTAATGAACCAGGCAGTGTTAGGCCATTGGACTTATTAAATCCATCCTCTTGATTTTCTACATATCTCCTTCCCCCTCCTCTTTGCTGGAATATTCAAGGTGGCACAAAATAATGTCCTCACACACTTTGCCTGCTAAGTATATTGATATCTACTGTTGGTGGCCTTGACAAAGCTCATTAGAGGCTCATTTCCATGAACAAAGAGATAAAATACCCACAGAATCCACATTTCTTTGGAAAACCCTACTCTCAAATCTTTATAACGCAGGATTCCTGGGCCCCAGTTGTGTGAAGAAGGGGTAGAGATTTTAGGGCACAGCTTCTTCCCAGAATAGCTAGGGAGTTTCCAGCTGGCAAAACTCTAATGAGGTTAAATAGCTACTAAAAGATATTTCAAGAGAACAGTTTAGGTATCTGGCCCCAGCTAAGCTTAATTACAAGGCTGATTGCATGAAACTTCAAGTACTAAAGGCTAATGTATAAATCTGCAAAATGTGAAGGACAACACGCGCAGAGATGGGTTGAATGAAATCTACAAATTTTCTCCCTGAAACATTCGCTTCAAGCCACTCAGCATTAAACCAAGCACACTTCTTAGAAAGAACCTTGTCATAAGAGAAGATGAGCAGGTTGCCCTGGCCTTGAAGAAGTGCTTTCTCTAGGTAGTAAGTTGGCACGTAAAATATCATTCCTTGGACAAAAGAAACTCTGTGGAATAGTTAGATATTTTTTTTCTTCCTTTCTTTTCCCCTCGAGATTCATCACTTTTATTTGAAAGTTCAAAACAGCGTAGATGTTCCTTTCCTTCCTTTTTTAAATCCATACCCCCTCCCCGCCCAAAAAATGAAATGGTCTAGGAAGACAGAGGGATTTGTTGGATCAAACTCATCCAAAGGGTTCCCTAGCTGAATGGGGATTTGATTATGATTTGTGTGTGTATCAGTGGTGGGTTTCAATTTATTTTACTACTGGTTTGCTTGTGCATTTGCACGATGCTTCTGTGCATGTGCAGAAGTGTCCGGGCAGGTGGGTGGCGTCTCCTGCCACCGCCACTACTGGTTCGTCTGATCTAGGGCGAACCAGCAGAAACCCACCTCTGCTGTGTATCTGTACATCAGAGTTGGTATTCAGCAGGTTCTGACTATTCCTGGAGAACCGGTAATGGAAATTTTGAGTAGTTTGGAGAACCAGCAAATACCACCTCTGGCTGGCCCCGCCCCAATCTAGTCTCTACCTCCTGAGTCCCAGCTGATCTGGAGGAAATGGGGATTTTGCAGTAACCTTCCCCTGGAGTGGGGAGGGAATGTAGATTTTACAGTATCCTTCCCCTGCCACGCCCACCAAGCCACACCATGCCCACCAAGCTATGCCCACAGAACCGGTAGTAAAAAAAAAAAATTGAATCCCACCACTGGGGTGGGATGATATAAAAAGTATAAGGGCCATAGATGCAGGAAACATAAGATCTACTTCATCTAAAGAAAATAACTACACTTATGAATATGCTGCCCATATTATTCAAAATACATTTTTATTCCACTGAACTGAAACTAAATTTGAGATTTACCCTTAAAATTTAAGCCTACAAGTGTATCACTGTGTGCCATATTTTTTCTTCTTTATCCTTCCATGCCATAATACTGCCTTAGGGCTTCTTACAACTAAGAGAACATAACTGCTTAGTTATGGTTGGATTAAATATTAATATTAGACTTTGTTCAGAGTCGATGAAACAGTGACTATAAAAGATTGAAAGGTTGGCAAAAATGTTTAAAGACAAATCAACTAAATGTTGGAAATGCCACCAAACACCAGGGTTATATATGTGATGGGCATGTGTAGAAGCGGAAAAAAATACTGGGCAAAAATTTGAATGTGGTTGGAGAAGATGATGTAGCAACATATTGGTTTCAAATCTGAATTGGTTTTGTTGGGTATCTTACCAAGGAAATATAGTAAAGAAAATGTATATTTGATTATTCATGTAACAACTCTGGCTAGAATTGTATTTGCACAAAATTGGAAAGCTGAAGAAATCCCTATAGATGAAAACATGATTAAGAAAATATTAGAATGTGCGGAAATGAATCGATTAACACTAGCAATTAAAGGAAAGGAAGAATCTGATTATTATAATATATGGGGGTTATTTTATCATTGGTTAGAGGATAAATATGGATAAAAAGTATAAAATTAAATAAATTAGGAAGAGAAATGTTGTAACAGGAGATAAGTTGCAATGTTAAAATAAGAATAGATGTATATAAAGAATTTGGTGGTAAGCTATAACTATTATGACAAAAAAATTATACTCGGATGACACACTGGTTAATGAATGATGAAATGTTTGTATTATAAGGGAAAAAAAAACTTTTTAAAAAACCAGTGACCATATAATATCAGCTTTTGCAGATGGATATATCTCCAGATTTGAGTGCCTTTCATTTAATTTCTTACCATCACATTCCTGAATCTGATTTATCCTCTTTCGGATCATTCTCTACCATTTTATCAGTAGCATCCTCACAAGCAATTCTTCCAATTTTAAAAAAAAATGTTTGCACGAAAAGTTTCTTTAAAGGAGAGATTTAATTTTAGCTGCATTATTTCTTAGCACTCGTCCTTGTTGTGTGACATTTTAGCACCTTTCTCAATTGGCAAACCGCATCGTAGGATTGGGGGGGGGGAAGCATTAATTTCAAAGCCTATCAGCATTTTAAAAAAAACACTTTTGCTTCCAATGATTGTTCTGTCTCCTTCTTTTCATCAAATTCCCCCTTTCGCTTTGAGGGCCCCTTTTGAGACTCTTCTGTCAATCTTTTATTCAGTGTTAAAAGTATAAGATTTCAAATGTCATCAGGAGACAATTGCACCTCAGACAAAAGAGACTTTTTTCCACGTAGCAACAGAACCAAAACTTCTCTTCCTTGGCAACCTACTTTTAAAAGAGAGAGGGAGAGAGAGAGAGAGAGAGAGAGAGAGAGAGAGAGAGAGAGAGAGAGAGAGAGAGAGAGAGAGAGAGAGAGAGAGAGAGAGAGAGAGAGAGAGAGAGAGAGCACATCTTCACTCTCCCAGTTGAAGCCAGCTACCAAATTTTAAGATCAGAGAAAACATTTGTTGATCAATAATAGCCACCCCTCTTGATGCGGGTGAAGGAGGAGAGTGCAAAAGTTGGCTTGAAACTCAACATTAAGAAAAGTAAGATCATGGCATCCGGCCCTCTCAATTCCTGGCAAATAGATGGGGAAAAAATGGAGATAGTGACTGATTTTATTTCCCTGGACTCCAAGATCACCACAGATGGGGACTTCAGCCAAGAAATTAAAAGATGCTTGCTCTTGGGGAGGAAAGCCATGGCAAATCTAGATAGCATATTAAAAAGCAGAGACATCACCCTGCCAACAAAATTGCATCTAGTCAAGGTGATGGTTTTCCCAGTTGCAATGGATGGCTGTGAAAGTTGGACCATAAGGAAGGCTGAGGGCCAAAGAATGGAGGCCTTTGAACTCTGGTGCTGGAGAAGACTCTTGTGAGTCCCTTGGACTGCAAGACAATCAAACCGGTCAGTCCTAGAAGTGATCAACCCTGGCTGCTCTTTAGAAGGCCAGATCCTGAAGAGGACACTCAAATACTTTGGCCATCTAATGAGAAGGAAGGACTCCCTGGAGAAGAGCCTCATGCTGGGAATGATTGAGGGCAAAAGAAGAAAGGGACGACAGAGAATGAAGTGGCTAGATAGAGTCACCGAAGCAGTCAGCATGAGCTTAAATGGACTTTGGGGGATGGTAGAGGGCAGGAAGGCCTGGAGGAACATTGTCCATGGGGTTGTGATGGGTTGGACATGACTTCACAACTAACAACATCAACAACAATAGCCATTACGTCAAGATATCATATCCATATTGGTTAGCACTCATGAGAAGGTTGACTGTGGGAATGGATCTCCAAAGGATTAAAAGGGATTCATCCTCACTTCCTTTTAATTCTCTGCAGATATTTAGCAGTCAGATGTGACAACTGTCACGCCTGGAAGCCATCTTTTGTGTTGGGCCTTCAGGCCTGCCACATTCAATGCTGTGGGGAAAATGGGAGGGGAGATTATATGGAGTACGGTAGACATATAGTCACAATAACATTCCTTTTTCAGGGAGCCAAGGACATCTTGCCCTGCAGCTGGAGTGGTGTGACTGGGAGGCATCTCCAGTTGGGATGGTTCCTGATTGAGGCATGTGATGGGTGTGTTGGCGCTGGGCAGGGGTTACTTGGGAGGGGAAAATCTGGAAGCTTTCAGAGTTGGGTTATCCCAGATGTGCCAATAGGACATCTCTAATAAAATGGAACTTTGAGGAAATTCAACTCTTGGACTCTTCTTTCATTGGGGGGTATTACTTGGAACCCTGAGATTAACTTTCTGACAGCTTCTTATCTCAAGATCTCTTGATTTATCTCTCTAAATACTTGTCTCCCTTCTTTACACTTCAGTTATCTATGACCTCAGCTGAGCCTCAAATTTCCGTTGGCTAAGCGAGAAGCTTGCTGAGTGAGTTTTGACCCATTTTACTAACTTTCTTTGCCACCGTTGTTCAGTGAATCACTGCAGTTGTTAAGCGAGCAATGCAGTTGTTAAGTGAACCTCGCTTCTCCGTTGACTTTGCTGGACCGAAGGTCGCAAAAGGGACATAACCCCGGGATGCTGTAACCATCATAAATGTGAGTCAGTGGCCAAACATCCAAATTCTGATCATGTGACCATGGAGATGCTGCAATGGTCATACATGTGAAACAGTCATAAGTCACTTTTTTTCACTTGCCACTTTGAAAGATCGCTAAATGAATTGTTGTAAGTTGCCAACTACCTGTAATCTATTGCGACAAGACCAGTGGTGGGTTTCAAAAATTGTTCGAACTTACTCTGTGGGTGTAGCCTCCTTTGTGGGAGTGGTTTGCCGCCCATGTGACCGGATGGGAGTGGCTTGCCACCCATGTGACCGGATATGAAGATGCCAATGACACTTGTCAGAACCACCTTAAATTACCTCGCACACAGCACTGGCATGCATAAGAATATGATGTAAACTTCTTTTTTAAAAGGCATCTTTGGTTTGCGTTAAAACAACTTCAACACACGCAATGTTCTGATTGCACCACAAACGCAGTAGTCATCCTTATCTTTCAAAGAGGCACTGAGTTTTATAAATATGAGCATGATAGTGTAGAATAATCATATCCAAGGACCAGTGGAACCTCTTCTGTAGGTGTGGCCTGCTTTCCGGGTCCACTGGTGGAACCTCTTCTAACCAGTTTGGTAGATTTGACGAACAGGTTCTACCAAATAGGTGCGAACTGGTAGGAACCCACCTCTGGACAAGACACCACTTTTTCCCTCTTTCCTATATCTGAATGACAGTCCCTTTCACCCCCTCAAAATTGTGTTTATATCTCTGTGTGCAATTTACAAATTTGCTGTATTTGCAGTGGTACTTAGCAGCATATTTGTATTCCCCTGAGAATGACTGTGAAATTGTGGATAAGGTGTTGCTGCTGGTGTTATGACTCACACGTAGTCACACAGGCATTCAAACACAAACAGGGTGTTAAAGAAGTCCCTTTGTTAGGAAAGCCAGCATATATAATACGGTAAATTACTAAGATAAAGATAAAGGTTCCCCTCACACAGATGTGCTAATCATTCCCGACTCTAGGGGGCGGTGCTCATCTCTGTTTCAAAGCCAAAGAGCCAGCGCTGTCTGACAACAATTCTGTGGTCATGTGGTCGGCATGATTAAATGCCAAAGGCGCATGGAACGCTGTTCCCTTCCCACCAAAGGTGGTTCCTATTTTTCTACTTGCATTTTTACATGCTTTCAAACTGCTAGGTTGGCAGAAGCTGGGACAAGTAACGGGAGCTCACTTTGTTACACGGCGCTGGGGATTCAAACTGCCGAACTGCCGACCTTTCTGATCGACAAGCTCAGCATCCTAGCCACTCAGGCACCGCGTCCCAAAATTACTAAGGTACACACCCGCTAATATTTCATTTTGAACCGCCTATTCCAACTGCAAACCATGGGGGCAGAGATCATGGCTTTGAAAAATCTAATAATGCAACACTGGTAAATAAATATGATGTATGGCCTTAATCCATGAAATTTAATATTAGGAAGCAAATTTTACGATTATGACTGACTGATCGCTACAATGTAATGCAAGGCAATTATTTACCTATTTATCTAGCTATAAATCTTCAAGTATTTGCTAGAATTGCTGGGTCTGTTTTTATTTTACTTTTTTTTTAATTCAAAAGGAGAAAAAACACACTTTCTCTTCCAAATGGTTGTTGGTAACACTGCATTTTGTTTTATCTGAGTGTTCTGAAGAGTGAACCAATTATTATTTTTTTGTAAGTCTATGCAAAAAAAAAAGAAATTTGAAATGTTCTTAGCATCATCTGTTTATTTAAGTAATGTTAGCGTTTTATCAAATGAGTGATCGTAATAATTTGATGAAATCTCCTGCTGTTAGCATCAGATAGGATTGAATTCAAAGTACAATGTAATTACATTTAGTTCACACTGTTTATTTGAGTTGCACATTCAACTCTTAATAGCTTTGCATTATTTTAAAAAGGGTAACAGTTGCAGAGTCATGCTTTGTTCTCCCAGGGTTCACATCAACATCAAAGTGGGAAAAGTTTGGATAGCCAATAAATTCCAACCTTTATCTATACTGAATTCATTTACAATATAGGGACTAGATACTACTCATTGGCGACCGGAAGGGCATCTGGCCAATAAATACTCTGCTAGCCACATTCAGTTGCCCAGACTGCACCTGGAAAGGGATTATGGGGTCATTAAAAGGTGATGATGATGATGATGATGATGATGATGATGATGATGATGATGATGATGATGGAGGAGGAGGAGGAGGAGAAGAAGAAGAGGAAGAGGAAGAAGAAGAAGGAGAAGGAGGAGAGGAGGAGAAGAGGAGGAGAAAGAAGGAGGAGGAGGAGGAGAAGGAAAGGCGGAGGAGGAGGAAGAAGAAGAAGAGGAAGAAGGAGGAGGAGGAGAAGAGGAGGAAGAAGAGGAGGAGGAGGAAGAGGAGGAGGAGGAGGAGAAGGAGAGGCGGAGGAGGAGGAGGAAGAAGAAGAAGAGGAAGAAGAAGGAGGAGGAGGAGAAGAGGAGGAGAAAGAAGAAGGAGAAGGAGAAAGAGAAGGAGAAGAAGGAGAGGAGGAGGAGGAGGAGGAAGAAGAAGGAGGAGGAGGAGGAGGAGGAAGAAGAAGAAGAAGAAGAAGAAGAAGAAGAAGAAGAAGAAGAAGAAGAAGAAGAAGAAGAAGAAGAAGAAGAAGAAGATTTGTTTGCAGTGCTATATACACTTTCATGTAGTAAAATGTTCCAGGAATGAATGTAGCTGTAACACATCTTATTATAGCCACTCTGTGCAGTACAATCTCCTTTCTCTTCTTCTCTCATTTATCCTGGGAAAAAAGAAGAATATGTGTCTGTTTGTTTCATTTGACTGCAGGGTCTCAATATGGTTACTGGCGACGAATATAAATGATGGTAGGTTGATGGCTTGTCATATTGTCAGAAGTCAGTCAATCAATCAATTACATCTTTATTCTGGTCATAGAGCAGGATAAGGAAGATGGGATTAAAACAATTGAGGGTGGTTTTTTTTTAGACAAGCTGAAAAATGTAGAAACAAAAATTAACAAATTAGAACCCCCCCCCCCCAAAAAAAAATACCCCAAATGTTTTCAAGAGGATCTCTGGGAGGTGAGGTTTAAGAACACTCAGGATGAAATAATTCTGGCAGAAGGGACATAAGTACAAAGACAATGTAAGACAATCACTCAAGAAGACAGAAACTCAAACATTTAATTTAAACTTATCACTCTTCAACGGCTCACTAATTTTTATACCTAACTTTTTTTTTTAAAAAAGTCTGCCGTGTGACTCAAAAATCTATTCATTGTTTATTTTAAGCTTTGCATAAAGGAAACACATGTCACAAAAGAATGTGTAATACCACTTCTTTATACAAGTGAATTGCAGGTGGCACAAAGGGAAGGTAACATGTGCAACTTATTTTTCCCCACATATAAAATGATGCTGTGTGTGTGTGTGTGTGTGTGTGTGTGTGTGTGTGTGTATGGCTGGAGCTGCCATCTTTCTATAAATCTTGGGGGGAGGGTATGGAGTGCTGGCTTTGTTTCAGTAAGTGAATTGATTGGGTGTGTGGCTGCATCATGATTGGTAGATTGGTGCTGATTGGGGTTGGCTGTGGGTCCATTGTTGTTTTGTGTTGTGATAGCATGGGTGGTGGGTGGGGTACATTTGTTGAACAGGGCTGGTTTCCAGATGTCTGGTAGGCGGGAGGTATCATCACATTTATTCATGTTGTGAGGGTGTTTCTCTATTTCGATAGCTTCCATAATTATTCTCTTGTTGAAGTGTTCTGTTTTGGAGATTAATTTGGTTCCTTCAAAATCAATTTCAGGTCCTGTAGCTTTAAGGTGCTGGAAAAGGGAGGAGGTTTTTCCTTTTTTTTCTTACTGCGTTCTTGTGTTCTGCGATGTGTGCATTTATTCTCCTGTTCGTCTGTCCTATGTATGTTGCAGGGTAGATTTTGCATGGTATTTCGTAAACTCCTTGGTTTTCTAGCTGGATTTTGTCTTTGGGGTTTCTTAAGATGTTGGTTATTTTTTGGTCAGTGTTGAAGTCTGTCTTGATATTGTAAACCAGCCCTGGTAAACAAATGAGCCCCACCCACCACGCAGGCCATTACAACACAAAACAGAAATGGACACACAGCCAGCACCAATCAGCACCAATCTACTAATCATGATACAGCGACACACGCAATCAATCCACTTACTGAAACAAAGCCAGCACACACGCACACACAAACACAGAGTTATAGATGATATAGATATAGATATAGATATAGATATAGATATAGATATAGATATAGATATAGATATAGATATAGATATAGATATAGATATAGATATAGATATAGATATAGATATAGATATAGATATAGATATAGATATAGATATAGATATAGATATAGATATAGATATAGATATAGATATAGATATATAGATATTTGTAGATTTTCTTGTTGGTCTCGTTGTATTCGGGTCTTTTCCCATGTAGTGTGTGTGTGTGTGTGTGTGTGTGTGTTTGTGTGTCCAGCAATAAGTCATAACATACCAACAGAGGAAAATGTGATAAGAAAACTATTAGAGTGTGCAGAGATGGTAATTTAAGGAATGTATCAGGGGTGAAATCCAGCAGGTCCTGACAGGTTCTGGAGTACCAGCAGCGGAAATTTTGAGTAATTCGGAGAACCAGCAAATGCCATCTCTGGCTGGCTCCAGGAGTGGGGTAGGAATGGAGATTTTGCAGCATCCTTCCCCTGCCACGCCCACCAAGCCACATCCTCAGAACCGGTAGTAACAAAAATTGAATTTCACCACTGGAATATATATAAGTATCATATGAGGTGGCGCAGTGGTTAAAATGCAGCACTGCAGGCTACTGCTAGATCAGCAGGTCAGCGGTTCAAATCTCACCGGCTCAGGGTTGACTCAGCCTTCCATCCTTCCGAGGTGGGTAAAATGAGGACCCAGATTGTTGGGGGCAATATGCTGACTCTCTGTAAACCGCTTAGAGAGGCCTGAAAGGCCTATGAAGCGGTATATAAGTCTACTGCTATTGCTATTGCTATTGCTATATGCATAGGCAAAGAGACATTGAAACATTGGGGGGGGAGAAACACCTATACAATGGATGTATACTGATGTGGAAATGTTGTACAGAAGGAAATTGTAACAAAACACTTTTTAATTAAAAAAATAAAAATAAAAACCCACCTCTTTTAGATCTCAGGATATGGTAACAAATGATATCGCTTAAAGTAAATAGAATACAAGGTCGAGAAATAAAAATGCATATTTCTTTTTTTGCTCAAGTCTATGAAATTAACTCTGGTAATTTACTTTCACTAGTTACCTTCTGTTGCATCCAAGTTCTTCTCTTTATTGTTCCAAATGTCTATAATTAATCTAGCTCAGATTATCTCAGTTAACAGTATGTGCTGTTTGACACTCAGTTGGGGATGTGTGTGTGTGGTGTATTACAAAGCATTTATTTGTATATTAATCACAGCCCATAAGTCAGAAGTACAGAGAGAACAAACAATACAATCACACACTTCCACCAAATCAACATTTGTTGAGTAATAGAAGACCTTATGTTAAAATAATATAAACAGCTAATGGGTCAATGTTACATTTTCATCGCAACACTCAGAAGCAACATTTGTGAGGATACAGGGTAATAATATCGTACATAGTTAACATCAATTGGTAACATTACTTGAGGGTATATAAAATGTCCAAGGAGACTTTAAAAAAAAAAGAAAATAATTAGAAAAACAGAGTTGGAAGGTACCTTGGGGGGTCATCTAGTCCAACCCCCTGCTCAGGCAGGAAACCCTACACCACTTCAGACAAATGGTTATCCAATCTCTTCTTAAAAACCTCCAGTGTTGGAGCATTCACAACTTCCGGAGGCAAGTTGTTCCACTAATTAACTGTTCTAATTGTCAGGAAATTTCTCCTCAGTTCTAGGTTGCTTCTCTCCTTGATTAGTTTCCACCCATTGCTTCTTGTTCTGCCTCAGGTTCTTTGGAGAATAGTTTGACTCTCTCTTCTTTGTGGCAGCCTCTGAGATATTGGAAGACTGCTATCATGTCTCCCCTGGTCCTTCTTTCTATTAAACTAGACATACCCAGTTTCTGCAACTGTTCTTCATATGTTTTATCCTCCAGTCCCCTAATCCTCTTCGTTGCTCTTCTCTGCACTCTTTCTAGACTCTATTGTTATCACCTTTCTTATCCTACCCTCAGGTGCTTTGGAGAATAGTTTGAATCCCTCTTCTTTGTGGCAGCCCCTGAGATCAGAGATTAGAGAGAAAGGGTTTTTTTTTTGGAAAAAAAAATAAACTTGTTTTCTGGTGGTAGTTATTTATCTTTTTATTTCTGCAAATAAGTTCAGGCACTGTAAAAAAAAATCTGCTTTCTAAATCATAAATAACATTATCTTAATACTCTTACTTAACCAAGACCTTTTGAGGCCAGCCGCATCCAACAATTACCCTAGTATTTTCTCCACGAACCTACTTACTGAATTCTGGCATGAAGTACTAATAGTACATAATATAACTCTTATTATACTGTTAATAAGGGGATAAAAGTAAATTACAGCGTTTCCTATTGCTGACTTAATGCTCTTCCTACTCCCAGGAAGCTTAATGTATGTCATAAATGATCACTGAAGCATGACTTAGCTTAAACGTTAAAAAAAAAACCACCATGCTTCAATTAAAACATATCTAAAACTAAAATAATCCCATTTTAATGTGCATAGAAATTATGCTGATGCAAAGCTTCGTTATTTGTCTGCTGTGCATGGCTCACTCCTCAAGTAATTTGGTCTCTCTTCCTCCGTATTGTTTCACGAGGGATTGTAGATGTACACGCTTCTTAGCAATCTTACTCCTTTTCCTCAATGAGACATATATCTATTAAATTTGTTTTATTAAATCTTCAATTGGAAATTGCAAGGCAGTTGAATGGTAAAAAAAATAATAATCGCCATTGACTCGCTCTACATGGGGCTGCCCCTGAAAAGTGTTCGGAGACTACAATTGGTCCAGAATGCAGGTGCGCGAGCGATACTGGGTGTACCGAGATACACCCATATTACACCAGGGGTGGGTTTCAAAAATTGTTCGAACCTACTCTGTGGGCGTGGCCTCCTTTGTGGGAGTGGCTTGCTGCCCATGTGACCGGATGGGAGTGGCTTGCCACCCATGTGACCTGGTGGGAGTGGCCAAGACAATGTTATTACTAGATATTACTAATTACTAGATATTATTAATATTACTAGATCATTATTAATGCATAGATAACTGCGGGACATTACACACCCACCCACACCCACAAACTATGACAGTGCTAGGAAAACACCCCCCCCAAAAAAAATCCCCCCCCCCAAAAAAAAGACTGCCAATGAAACCATTTTTTTTTTCCTAGGCCTAAGAACAGGGAAGACAAAGTCACTGGAATAAAAACCATCAAGGCAATGTGGAAAATTATAAAGGACAGGCACTCACAGAACCATCAACCACCTCAGAATTACCTAAACAAGGAGTGTCAGCCTCTGCTTCACTGTTGCTTCGGCTGCCATGAAACGAGGAGGGAGGGCATGGAAGAGTTCTGGAATTCAAGCTTCTGCAGAGGGGTTTTTAAAAAGAAAACAGTCTTCTTGGCAGGGGGAATGGGCTGTGCTCCTGGTTTTGGGGATTCCCCCCCCCCACCAAAGACCAGTTGCAAATCTCTCCAAATCCTTTTCAGGATTTTCTTTTTAAAAAATGCCTCTCTGCAGACGATCTTGAAAACCCCCACCATCTCTGCTTGCCTACAGCCTTGGAAGCTTCCTGCCCACTCTTTTGGCCTTCCGTAAGTCTACTAAGACCTGGCTATTCCGGCAGGCCTGGGGCTGTTGACCTCATGACTGAGGTCCAGCCCCACTAAGACTGAGTGCATGATGTGTTTTTTTAACCTGCTTTCTTCCCTATTGTATATCTTTTGTATTCCTTGAGTTGTTTTTATGTAAGCCGCCCAGAGTCCTTCGGGATTGGATGGCATATAAATTCATTAAATTTACAATTTACTCTCACAGACTTACTATTTGCGTGAGCAACTCGAGAGTAGGTTGGGAGGGGGGATTGCCATATTTTTCAGAGTATAAGATGCACTTTCCCCTCCCCTGAAAGAGAGTGAAAATTTGGGGGCGTCTTATACACTGAATGTAGCCCTGCCCACCCTCCAGCCCCCACCCTTTGGCCTCTGTCTCCTAGCAATTTGCTTCCTTACAGCAAACAGCAAACAGCCTGTTTCAATTTTAGCTTCAGCACAGCCTGATTAGCACAAGCAGCTGATTGTTGGTTGGATCGGCCTCCCGACGATCAGCTGTTTCAGGTGGCAGGGATTGCCATTGCCTATTGCTGCCTCTGCGCACCACATTTTTGGCCTCTGCATCCCATTTTTGGCCTCTGCATGCCCCATCTTCAGCCTTTGTATGCCCCATTTTCCACCCATTCCGATTCCCACTGCCCAGAATGGGTAGCCCTATCCCAGAGCTGAAGAAGCTTCTTGAATGACAAGCGAAATGTCTTCAGAGAAAAACCAGAAAGTCCAGTTGCCTCTTGAAAAAAGCACCTTTGAGACAACCATAATCTGGAAGACTGAGAATGTACGCACTCTACATGGGGCTGCCCCTGAAGAGTGTCCAAAGACTGCAGTTGGTCCAGAATGCAGCTGCGCGAGCGATAATGGGTGTACCTAGATACACCCATGTTACACCTATCCTCCGCGAGCTGCACTGGCTCCCCATTGGTCTCCGGATCCGCTTCAAGGTGCTAGTTGTTACTTTTAAAGCCCTACATGGTATTGGACCTGGCTACCTGAGAGACCGCCTCCTGCCATTCACCTCCCAATGACCAATAAGATTGCACAGGTTGGGTCTCCTCCGGGTGCCGTCGACCGGACAATGCTGGCTGGTGCCCCCCCCCGAGGGAGGGCCTTCTCTGTAGCTACACCGGCCTTGTGGAACGAGCTACCCGCAGAGATCCGGACCCTTACCACTCTCCCGGCCTTCCGTAAAGCAACCAAGACCTGGCTGTTCCGGCAGGCCTGGGGCTGTTGAGTAAAATCCAGCCCCACGTGATTGAATGGATGATTTTATTTTAAATAATTGTATTTTTAATATTTTTTAATCTTTTTATTTTTGTTGTGAGCCGCCCAGAGTCTCCGGGGAGTGGGTGGCATACAAGTATTATTAAAGTTGCAAAGTTGAAATTTCCATAGATTAAAAAAAATTGGAAGGAAGAGAATTAATAAGTGAAAAAATGTAAAGCAAAATGATTACACCAATAATGTAGGAATTAGATAATCTTACAGAAATATCCTAAAGTAGATGCAAACTGATCTGAAGACTCACTTCACTGGTATTTTATGTTATCTTACTTTACTTTTGACCTTTTATCCATATTAATCTATATGTAATTCTTAGGTCTGTATGTACTTACCAGTGATATATTGGGATATTTACATTCACTTACTGTTTCGGTTTTATCTCATTATTATTATTATTTTTTCTTATGGCTGTAATAAAGTTACTTGATCTCTTCTGATGAGTTGGTACAACTATCTCAGTCTCCAGCTGCTCAAAACCAATTTTTATTTGCACTCAGGGTAAAAATGTTTATTCAATAAGCAGGTGCAAAGAACCTTCTCAAATAATTAATAGGTGCCTATTTATGATATAACCTTGCTTGGTTATTTTTTTTTTTACTAATTGCATGAAAATGAGTTAATTGCTTATGTATATATGTAGACTGGAAGCATTTATATTCTGGCCTCGCTTCTACTGAGGTGCCTTTTTCCTTTCATTGTTCCATTTTTTTTTCATGTTTCCAAGATATTCCTCGAATAATTCTCTCTATTCTTTTGATTGATTCACCAGGGATATTTTCAGGGACGGGGGGGGGGGGATTCCTACCGGTTTAACGATCGGTTTACTGAGCACACGCTTCGCACACGTGTGATCGCTTTGTCTGCATGCGCACACAATCGCTTTGATCGCACATGTGCTTGATGTGCCTGATGCGTGCTGTGCGTAAGGGTAGTCCACAGGAAAACAACTGGAAAACTGATAAATAAATAAAGGGAAATAATAAACAAATGTAACAAAGGCAACAGTAAAATATTGGGCTTTCTGTCTGGATGGGCTCTTGTGACGAGCCGATGGACAGAGAATGGAAGCTTCCTCCCATAATTGGGCATACCAGGGGTTGTGACTTTATATATATATATATATATATATATATATATATATATATATATATATATATGTATGTATGTATGTATGTATGTATGTATGTATGTATGTATGTATGTATGTATGTATGTATGTATGTATGTGTACGTACGTACCTACCTACACACACACACACACACACACATACTGCTTAATATGTAAAAACAGCCCAGGTTCTAATCCCAGTAAGGGCATGGCTAGCTGATGAGAGCTAAATAGCTTGAAATAGATCTATACTAGTCTCCCTTCATTTATTTATCAGCAAAAATGCAACACACATATATGTATATACATATTTACATACATATATGCATACACACACACAAACACATACAAATATGCACATACATGTGTTTGTGTGTGTGTGTGTGTGTAAACATATGTATATACATACACACACATACTGTGCTTCCCCAAAAATAAGACATGGCCTTATTTTTGGGGAAGTCTTGTTATTTTTGAGGTGCAGGAGGTGACAGGCATGGCCACCTCATGACTGCTGCTGTGTTGCAATATTTCTAGGGAGGGCGCTTATTTTAGCGTGCACGCTCAAAAGCCCAATTGGACTTATAATAAGTATAATTATTCTTATTAAAAGTCAGCTGCCATGATACATAATTGCAAGATCGGTCGTGCTGTCGAAGTCAGTATGTTCTATCTTGCAGTGCTGTAGCATGGCAGCTAACCATTTTCTAACAACCATATTTTTTTGTGTATCACTAAAAGATGCACAACTTCTAAAACTGCACCCTGCCTTTTGCGCGGAAGGGTGAACCCAGCATGGGGGATGCACCGTTGCCTTTCCTGGAGGCTCCACGCTGCCTCCACGCTTGATTGAGGAATATGCCTGATTTAGCCTAGGGCTGTTCCTCTCTCATCTGTCTGAATCAGTATAAAACTTAGCAAATAATAACAACCTTTATGGCTGGAGAGAGAGAGAAGGTTGCAGGATCCCTGTGGGAAAGAAAAGAAGACAAACTTCTAAAACTCTGCAATTTGTTTTGTTGCTTAAAAGTCTGCAAGAACACCCAGAATAGAATTTGGTTTTTCTGGGGGTAACATTTAGGATGAAAATCGGGAGGGGAAAAAAGACGGATTTATCGTGGTATCCATCACCTCTTAGGCTACAGACAAAGGTTAGTGTCGCAATCATTAACATAAATCATTAATTTATTTTCCTGGTTGGCCTAATTGCTTTGTGGATCAAACATAGCAAAACATAGCAAGTTTTTGAGGGGAAATGGCCTCAGCGCCTGGTTTGAACTGGAAGAGTTGTGTGTCATTTTTTTTAACTGGAACATTGTAGTTACTTATTTCTGGTTCGGGGTTTGGATACTTGTTGTTTTAGTGACAGTTAACAAGTGGAGATGGCCTGCCTTGTTGTCTTCTTTCTTTCTTTCTTTCTTTCTTTCTTTCTTTCTTTCTTTCTTTCTTTCTTTCTTTCTTCATTCAGATAGATAGATAGATAGATAGATAGATAGATAGATAGATAGATAGATAGATAATAGATGTAGATGTAGATGTAGATGTAGATGTAGAGATAGATGATAGATGATAGATGATAGATGATAGATGATAGATGATAGATGATAGATGATAGATGATAGATGATAGATGATAGATGATAGATGATAGATGATAGATGATAGATGATAGATGATAGATGATAGATGATAGATGATAGATGATAGATAGATAGATAGATAGATAGATAGATAGATAGATAGATAATAGATGTAGATGTAGATGTAGATGTAGATGTAGATGTAGATGTAGATGTAGATGTAGAGATAGATGATAGATGATAGATGATAGATGATAGATGATAGATGATAGATGATAGATGATAGATGATAGATGATAGATGATAGATGATAGATGATAGATGATAGATGATAGATGATAGATGATAGATGATAGATGATAGATAGATAGATAGATAGATAGATAGATAGATAGATAGATAGATAGATAGATATAGATGATGTAGATGTCGATGTCGATGTAGAGATAGATGATAGATGATAGATGATAGATGATAGATGATAGATGATAGATGATAGATGATAGATGATAGATGATAGATGATAGATGTTAGATGATAGATGATAGATGATAGATGATAGATGATAGATGATAGATGATAGATGATAGATGATAGATGATAGATGATAGATAGATAGATAGATAGATAGATAGATAGATAGATAGATAGATAGATATAGATAGATATATGGATATGGATATGGATATAGATATAGATAGACAGACAGAAAGATATAGAGATAGATAGATATAGATATAGGTAGGTAGGTAGGTAGGTAGGTAGGTAGGTAGGTAGGTAGGTAGGTAGATAGATAGATAGATAGATAGATAGATAGATAGATAGATAGATAGATATAGATTGATAGATAGATATAGATATAGTTAGTTAGTTAGTTAGTTAGTTAGTTAGTTAGTTGGTTGGTTGGTTGGTTGGTTGGTTGGATGGATGGATGGATGGATGGATGGATGGATGGATGGATGGATGGATGGATGGATGGATGGATGGATGGATATAGATGATGTAGATGTAGATGTCGATGTAGAGATAGATGATAGATAGATGATAGATGATAGATAGATAGATAGATAGATAGATAGATAGATAGATAGATAGATAGATAGATAGATAGATAGATAGATAGATAGATAGATAGATAGAAATGGCTGTGTGTTCCAGCATAACTCTGGAGTGCCTCAAGCAATTTCAACCAAACTGGGCACACAGATGACTTACCCTATGGAAACAAACACCCTCGGGGTATGTTCTGTTAAGGTACAGCTTGTTGTGCCTTAAAATGGCTTCTACTGTACAGCGCAGTGGAGTTACCATGGTAATGGCTTCACAGTGCTCCACAAGGGGGCTCCCTCTGGTAAGGGGGAAAATCCAACATTAGAAATTACATTTGGTCTGGACATTTCCCCCCTATAAATAAATAATCCAGGCAACACCAGGTTATCGGCTAGTTATCAATAAAGGGGAATATTTGTAGCTCAGGGTTGAAAAGAGGGGATATGTTTGTGTGCTCTGAACTTGATGGTTTTTTACAGATATTTCCTTACCCAACTGTGAACAGAGATGATGTTACCTAGTTTAGTTAGTTTATTTTATTGTCATTGCACCTCATGCAATGAAATTAAATGTCATCTCCAGTGTACATTATAACTATAAAAATAAAACACAAACACACACCCTTCATAGTCTATACAATTGACTTGAAAACCCGATATTGCATTAATATTTCATTATACAGTAGAATTCAAGAGGGTTTCTGCCCTGGGATAGAAGCTGTTTTTCAGCCTATTTATCCTTGTTTTTATTGTCCTGTATTGTCTGCCAGATGGTAATAATTTTAAAAAAGGGTGCCCAGGATGGGATGGATCTTTAAGAATGTTTTTAATTTTCTTAAGGCAGCAAGAACTATAAAGCTCTTTAGTAATGAAACATCTGCAAGAAAATCACCATAGAATACAGTGTTTTCCCCAAAATAAGACTGGGTCTTATTTTCTTTTCACCCCCAAAATAAGCACTTGGCCTTATTTTCAGGGATGTCTTCTTATTTTTGAGCTGCAGGAGGCAGCCAGCGTGGTCACCTCATGGCTGCTGCGGTGTTGCAATATTTTCAGGGAGGGTTTTTTTCAGGGGAGGGCTTATTTTAGCACATGCATTCAAAAGCCGGATTGCGCTTATTATCTGGGGAGCAGGGGTGGGTTCCTGCCAGTTCTAACCTCTTCTATAGAAGAGGTTCCACAAATCTACAGTGTCTTTTAGAACAGGTTCCAGCTCCCTCCCCCTGCCCGTCCGCACATCATCAAGATGAAGAGTGAGAGGAGGAATTCTGGGAGTTGAAGTCCACAAGTCTTAAAGCTGTCAAGTTTGAACACCCCTCTGGTTTTTCTTTTCTCTAAAGGGTTAGGGGTGCGAGGGTCTTATAACTTGACAGCTTTAAGACTTGCGTGCTTCAAATGCAAGAGTTTCTGAGCCAACATTTTGGTTGCTAAGCAAGAGCGTTGTTAAGTGAGTTTCACCACATTTTACAAGTTGGCAACGCCCACCCCGTCACATGGCTGGCAAGCCACCCACCCGGTCACATGGTCAGCAAGCCACTCCCACCCGGTCACATGGCTGGCAAGCCACTCCCCACAAAGCAGGCCACACCTACAGAAGAGGTTCTAAAAAATTTTGAAACCCACCACTGCCGGGGAAGTCTTTTTATCCGGAAAACAGGATACCAAGTTCCCCTCTCTAGTAATTATGAATATTGGTTAGTGCTTGTTTTGGAGTACACAACTAACACCAATATTTATACAATAACCCAGGCCCCAGAGTTGCCAGTTTGATGATTGGGTCAATCCTTGCTTTTTTTTAAAAAATAATAATAATGGTTCAGGTTTGGGAAAATCCATTTCTTGTTTACATCTTCCCTGACAAATTGTGCATTAAACCCTCCTTTATATTACACAAGGGACTGCACAAAAAATTGCTGCACATTTAATAAAACACGGAGGTAAAAATCAGGAACTTCTCTGAATATTGAACAATGGTGCGAGCTTTTATCTAGTTTTGGCATTTTCAGTTGCCCCATGTTTGATTGTCTCAGCTTTCAAGGATATCCTATGCGCAACGAAAATAATCAAATGCAAATGTGCGGCTCCCTGTGATTTCTTATGGAAACACTCATTGCTGTTCATTGATAAGTGTTAGTTGTGTACTCCCTAGTAAACACCAGGCCTTCTCACCTTTTTCAGAGCACCTGGAGTCGTTGCGACACCATATAATGAAAAAAGCATCCGATATTCACATCGTCTCTAATGGGGCCAGTCTCTGCTTGCCTCTCAAATTCTCTGCAAGGATTTGATAGGACTCAGATTGCATGATACGGAAGCAATGCTCTTAGTATGCAACCTTGTTTTTTTGTTGTTAGTTGCAAAGTTCTGTCTGACCCATCGTAACCCCATGGACAACGTTCCTCCAGGCCTTCCTGTCCTCTACCATCCTTTGGAGTCCATTGAAGCTCACACCGACTGCTTCAGTTACTCCATCCAGCCACCTCATTCTCTGCCGTCCCTTTCTTCTTCTGCCCTCCATCTTTCCCAGCATGAGGCTCTTCTCCAGGGAGACCTTCGATCTCATTAGGTGACCAAAGTAGTTGAGTTTCCTCTTCAGGATCTGGCCTTCGAAAGAGCAGTCAGGGTTGATCTCCTCTAGGACTGACCAGTTGGATCGTCTTTCAGTCCAAGGGACTCGCAGGAGTCTTCTCCAGCAGCAGAGTTCAAAGGCCTCCATTCGTTGGCGCTCAACCTTCCTTATGCAACCTTACAACAGGAAAAATACTGTTTTCAAGCAACTACAGACCAACAACAACAACATTTCTCAAAACAGGTAGTCCCCGACTTACAACAGTTCCTTTAGGGGCCATTCAAAGTTACAACGGAGCTGGAAAACATGATCATTTTTCACATGGTGGTTTCAGCATCCCAAAGGTCACCTGAATACAATTCAGATACTTGGCAACTGACTCCTATTTATGACGGTCGCAGTGTCCCAAAGTCATGTGATTCCCCTTTCGCAACTCCTAAGAAGCAAACTCGATGGGATGGAAACCAGATTCACTTAACAACTATGTGTCTAATTTAACCACAGCAGTGATTCACTTCACAAATGCGGCAAGAAATGGGGCGAAACTCACTTCACCAATTTCTCACTGAATGACATAAATTATTGGCTGAGCTGTGGTCGTAAGTTGAAGACTGGCTGTAAAGACAGGAAGATTTTGCTGTCGCTAAGGAGCAGCTACATTAACACACTTGGACATTATTGTCTCATTAGTGATGGGGGGGGGGAATAATAATATTACCCATTTATCCACCCCTGGACATTGTGATAGTCTTTTTTATACAATAATTCTGCTTGAAACTCTGTAACTGGTTAGAAAATTTTGGTTCCACCACAAAACCGCGCTCGACTAAACCACGTCACTGACGTCATCAAAAGGGCGACAACAGCGTGGAGACAGAAGCACGCTGTAAATCCTAAACCTAAAATTAACCCCTAAACCTAACCCCCCTAAACCTAATCCTAACCCTAAACCTAACCCTAACCTTTAGCCTAACCCTAAACCTAACCCTAACCTTTAGCCTAACCCTAAACCTAACCGTAACCCTAAACCTAACCCTAAAGCTAACCCTAAAGCTAACCCTAAACCTAACCCTTACCTTAAGTTGAATCGGCTTGCTTTCAAAGCGCTATTTAAAGCGCCCTTCTTTCTCTGCGCTGGCTGTTGTCACCCTGTTGATGACATCAGCGACGCGGTTTAATTGGGCGCGGTTTAGTCGAGCGCGGTTTTGATGGGTCACGGAAAATTTTACCCAAAGCACAATTTTCCCAATACATTGGACACACAATGAAATGTTGAACACCGTCCCAGATCCTATAGCATTGCCCAGATTTCAGAAGGCCCTTTGTAGCAAGATGAGTAAGGAATGGTTAGCCAACTTAAGGATAGCAGAAGGTATTTGTTAATAGAGCTCTGCAGAGATATGTATTTAAATGTTTTGTGTTATGCAGATATGCTAATCAGTGTAAAGTTGTTTGAAACATGTCTGTTTTCTTTCAGATTTGTCCCCTTCAGTTTCCAGTAAAGGTTTGTTCTCATTTATAAACTTGGTTTCATACACAGGAACACAAGGATGAAACCTTTCTTAGTTGGAGGGAGAAGAAGAAGTTGTTCTCCAAAGCACCTGATGGTAGGACAAGAAGCAATGGGTGGAAACTAATCAAGGAGAGAAGCAACCTAGAACTAAGGAGAAATTTCCTGACAGAACAATTAATCAGTGGAAGAGCTTGCCTCCAGAAGTTGTGAATGCTCCAACACTGGAAGTTTTTAAGAAGAGATTGGACAACCATTTATCTGAAATGATACAGGTTTTCCTCCTTGAGCAGGAGATTGGACTAGAAGACCTCCAACATCCCTTCCAACTCTATTATTCTGTTGATCTAAGCTTGCTGATTCAAATTATTTAACACTTTTGTTGAAGAGAATTATACCAAGTTATTCTCAAGTTATTCCTAGCACTATATATTGAATCAGAGATTTATGACATCTATTGGCCTTGACAAAGAGACTGTTAATCTTTATTGAGTGGAATTTTTTTAAATAGCTATTATTATTTTGATCTCTATGAATCAGTTCTCCAACAATGCTCAAAGCCATGTGCAAGAGTAATCAAAATACTAATGAAAACCTACTAATATAAAGCTATCGATCAACTCTGCACTGAAATCAATAATATCAAAACACATAAAAGTTATCCTGGCTATACATCAGCATAAAAATGTGATTGCAGCAATAATTGTACCTTGTAAGCTAATTAATCCTAATGCCCAAACAAGGATTCCTTCAGAAGCGAAGCCTTGAAGAGGAAATAGATGCAAACATCTTTCTCAGAAGGCAACAGTTGATATCATAAAAGGAAGGGACGCAGGGGCTCAGTGGCCAAGACACTTCAGAAAAGTCGGCAGTTCAGAGGTTCAAATCCCTAGCGCCACGTAACAGAGTGAGCTCCCATTACTTGTCCCAGCTTCTGCCATCCTGACAGTTCAAAAGCAGGTAAAAATGCAAGTAGAAAAATAGGGACCACCTTTGGTGGGAAGGGAACAGCATTCTGTGCACCTTCGGCATTTAATCATGCCGGCCACATGACCACAGAGATACCTTTGGACAGAGCTGGCTCTTTGGCATTGAGATGGAGATGAGGATCGCCCCCTAGAGTCAGGAACGACTAGCACACATGTGTGAGGGGAACCTTTACCTTAACCTAAGGGACAAGAATTAAAAGTTGTGTTACTTTCCATTCGTGTCCATGTTTAGGACTTCAGAGACTTTTGGAAGGTTAAATTAACCATTCCGGATCTGTTTCTTGCTGGGAATCTTACCTCTTTAATCTTTTCATTTGAGCCGAGGTGGTGCAGTGGTTAAATGCAGCACTGCAGGCTACTTCAGCTGACTGTAGTTCTGCAGTTCGGCTGTTCAAATCTCACCGGCTCAAGGTTGACTCAGCCTTCCATCCTTCCGAGGTGGGTGAAATGAGGACCCAGACTGTGGGGGCAATATGCTGACTCTGTAAACCTCTTAGAAAGGGCTGAAAGCCCTATGAAGCGGTATATAAGTCTAACTGCTATTGCTATCTTGATCTCATCGTGAATATGTTTCTCCTCTTTAGTCTCACACCCATTTCCCTTTCCTCAGCCAACTGTCAGGTTGTGAGCTCCTTAAGGCACACATATAGAAACTGTCACTCACATTTGTGGAGATGTAAACTACAGCAATGGCTCATGGGAAACCCCTTCCACAGCCAAGTGCTTGCAACTCTGATTGCACACCATGTGTTCATGCGACACCGTCTGTGGGCACCAGGGAACCAAACACAGCCCACCTGCTTCTCACAAGATGTTCATCAAATAGCTTGCCTTTGCTTCCAAGCAGGGACAGCAAAAATGGACTTGTATGAATTTTAAAAAAAAAATCAGAATTAAAGGAGCCAAATATAAATATAGATTGGTGGCCATATCTCCAACTACAATCGAGATACAAAAAAAGACGTAAAAGAATATGGAATATACATAGAATTACGACAAATAGATAAAATTTTAATAGGCCTGGAAAATAAATTCATAACGAAAATTTACAAATATTTATTAGAAGTAACATTAGAAGAAGAAAAAGTTAAAGGTTGCATGATAGCGTGGGCCAAAAACTTTGGTTACAACATAGATCTAGTGGATTGGGAAAGAATTTGGAACACAAATTATATACTTAACACGATAAGCTGCACTTAAAGAAAATATATACAAAATGTTTTATCGTTGGCACTTATCACCAACAAGATTGGCTAAAATGTACCCAAACATGAAGCCGACCTGCTGGAAGTGTAAAAAAGTACAAGGGACTTATTATCACATATGGTGGATCTGCCCGGAAACACAAAAAAATATTGGACAAAAATGTGGAAATGGGTGCAAGAAATTACATGAGAACAGATAAAATACAAACCTGAAATCTTTCTACTGGGAATAATCAAAGGGAAATATACAAAGAAAATTAAATACATATTAATACATCTGCTAACAACAGCTAGAATAGCATTTGCCCAATGCTGGAAACAAAATAATACCCCCAAAAATAGTAGTTAAGGAGAATATTCTCTCTCTCTCTCTCTCTCTCTCTCTCTCTCTCTCTCTCTCTCTCTCTCTCTCTCTCTCTCTCTCTATCTATCTATCTATCTATCTATCTATCTATCTATCTATCTATCTCTTCTCTCTCTCTCTCTCTCTCTCTCACACACACACACACACAGACACACACACACACGTACGTACGTATCCAAGTGGTTTAAATTTACTAGAGGTAATCAGCCAAAATAGCAGACAGATGAGTAGAATAAGAGGGTTAAGAATGGTGAAATGCAAATGAAATATAATAGAAGGGGAAACAATATAAGGTGAGTGATATCGATTGGCAATCGCTATTAGAAAGAACAGGAAGCCCCTGTTCATATTGTATTGTGTAAATGTGGTACACGTATTAAGTTTTTGTGTCTCTGTGTGTGTGTGTTTTACATGTTTGTAAATATTTTTTTAAAAAAAGAAATCTTCGTTTAAAAAAAATGAGTTAAAAAACCATTGTAGGCAAGGCTGTTGTTTTTAACTATTTATTATCTGTGAGTTGCTGTTCTTTTGTTGGGTTTCATGGCTTTCTAGCTTTATTCAGTGCAGTCCAAGGATTATTCCGAAAGGCAGCATATAAAAGCTTTTACTTGACTAAAACCTGTCATGTATAAAATCGATTGGAAGATGTTTCAGCTAGAAAAAGGGCATTTTTGGTTCTCAGCCTAAGGTCACGGCAACATTCAGAGGGCTTCTTTTTGGAAATATCTGAGAGGAAATCGCTAAAAAAAAGTACACTTTCAGTGTGTGTGTGTGTGTGTGTGTGTGTGTGTGTGTGTGTGTGTGTGTGTGTGTGTGTGTTCTTCCCCCCGCCCCTACAGTAAGCATTTAAAATGGTAAGGAATGAAACCTACAGGCAGACAACACTGAGTAGCAGAGTTCATTATAAAATTTCGTTCAACGAATGAAGGATTGTGGCCCCCTAATAGGAGAGGAAAGAATTAGACATACTCTGTTACGTGCAATTCACACGTTCACATTTGCTATCCTATCCAGTGGTGGGATTCAAATTTCTTTTAATTTGACTAGGTGACCTACAAGCAGTGGTGCAGTGGTGGGCTTCAAAAATTGTTCGAACCTACTCTGTGGGTGTGGCCTCCTTTGTGGGAGTGGCTTGCCACCCATGTGACTGGATATGAAGATGCCGACGACACGTGTCAGAACCACCTTAAATGACCTCACACACAGCACTGGCAGGCATAAGAATATGATGTAAACTTGTTTTTTAAAAGGCATCTTTGGTTTGCGTTAAAACAACTTCAACACACGCAATGTCCTGATTGCACCACAAACGCAGTAGTCATCCTTACCTTTCACAGAGGCACTGAGTTTTATAAATAGGAGCATGATAGTGTAGAATAATCATATCCAAGGACCAGTGGTGGGTTTCAAAAAAGTTTGGAAGCTCTTCTGTAGGTGTGGCCTGCTTTCCGGGTCCACTGGTGGAACCTCTTCTAACCGGTTCGGTAGATTTGATGAACCGGTTCTACCGAATAGGTGTGAACTGGTAGGAACCCACCTCTGCCTACAAGCCCCCACCCAAGAAGATCCTACGCCATTTTTGACAGATGGCAGCGCAGTCTCTTCTTGAAAGCTTCCACTGATGAAGCTCTCACAACTTCTAAAGTCAACTTCTGTTCTATGGGTTGATTGTTCTCCTATTCATACTACTACTTAGACTACTGCAAAGTACTTTATTGGGAGATGCCTTTGTGACAACTTGGAAATTACAGGTAGCCTGAAATGCTGTGACCCATACAGTAAATGCCACCCGTTGTTGGGAGTGTTATAAAAATATCCCAATAAAGAGGAACACAGACAAACCACAAGCAATGAGCCAAGGTGGCGCAGTGGTTAGGGTGCAATACTGCAGGCCACTTCAGCTGACTGTTATCTGCAGTTCAGTGGTTCAAATCTCACCGGCTCAAGGTTGACTCAGCCTTCCATCCTTCCAAGGTGGGTGAAATGAGGACCCAGACTGTGGGGGCGATATGCTGACTCTGTAAACCGCTTAGAGAGGGCGGAAAGCCCTATGAAGCGGTATATAAGTCTAACTGCTATTGCTATTGCTATTGCTATTGCAATAAATTTAAGATCAGAGGTTTATTTCATGAGCAACTTGGAACACAAATAGCCAACCTAACAATGCAATTCCACAACAAAATTTACAATACTTTGGGGAGTATAAGAGGCACTTCCCCATCCCTAAAAGAGGGTGAAAATGTGGGTGTCTCTTATACACATAATGTACCCCCACTACATTTCTATGCACACCTAATGTGCATAGAAATTATTCTGACGCAGAAGCTTCATTAGTTGTCTGCCATACACGGCTCGCTCCGCGAGTAATTTGGTCCCTCTTCCTCCGTATTGTTTCACGAGGGATTGTAGATTTACACGCTTCTTGGCAATCTTACTCCTTTTTCTACCATGAGAAATATATCTATTGAATTTGTTTTATTAAAAACCGTATCAGTCGGAAATTGCAAGGCGTTTGAATGGTAAAAATAATAATAATAGCCGTTGACTCTCACAGCCTTACTATTTGCATGAGCAACTCGAGAGTAGGTTGGGAGGGGGAATTACAATATTTTTCAGAGTATAAGATGCACTTTTCCCTTCCCCTAAATGAGAGTGAAAATTTGGGGGCATCTTATACACTGAATGTAGCCCCGCCCACCCACTGGCCCCACCCTTTGGCCTCTGCCTCCCAGCAATTTACCTCCTTGTAGAAAACGGGGATGAAAAAAAATCTTCTTTTGTTTTTTTTCCAGTTTATAGGGCTAATCCTGTAAGGAAAGCAGGAAGGAAACATTCTGGTGTTGTTTCTAGCCTCATCTTGATTGCCCTGCTTACAGAAACTGCCTCTCCGGTTAACCCTTATTACCATTGTAACAACTAAGGTGAAGCATCCATTGACCTGAGTGATGTTGAGTTGGCCACGCGCACCCAGTCACATGACCACTAAGCCTCGCCTACCCAACTGGTCATTAGGGCAAAGAACTGGTTGTTAAATTTATTTATTCATTCATTCATTTATTAGACTTATATACCGCTTCATAAGGCTTTCAGCCCTCTCTAAGCGGTTTACAGATTTTTTAGCAAATTGAGTCAGCAACTTGCCCCCACAGTCTGGGTCCTCATTTCACCCACCTCGGAAGGATGGAAGGATGAGTCGACCTTGAGCCGGTGAGATTTGAACCGCTGAACTGCAGATCACAGTCAGCTGAAGTGGCCTGCAGTACTGCACTATTATTTGAATAATAGTTGAATAATATTTGAATCCCACCACTTCTCTCTTCACCAGAAGACTTGGCTTTTCATTAGCGGTGTTGGCTTTCTGCAATAGCCTCTCCCATGAAAATCTAATGCGATCTTCTTTGATTGCTTTAAGGGAATTGTAAAACACTGAGCTGCTTCACCGAGCATTTATAATCTAGAATTAGCCATCAATGTGTCTATTGATTCAACATGATAGTGTGTGTTTTAGTCCATTATATTTGATGACTTTATGGTTTATTGATTAGCTGCTTTTAATTAGTTTACAATGGATACTGTAGTCATTTTCTATGTGTCTTGTAAACTGCCAGAGGTGTATTGGATTGGAGCGGGATATAAAGGCAAAGAGTGTGTAGGGGGGGGGGGGGGAAGGTCGGAAGAAATCCCGGTGGAAAAATCCACATTTGTTGCACATAAAAATCAATCGGAGGTCACCACGTTGACTGGAAATAGAGCTTCTTATGAGGAATTATACTAAATCAGTCTCAGTTTTGAGAACCCCGGTCCCTAAATGGCAATTATTCATCCAGACCATTTGAGGAAGTCAACAGGATTTCATATAAAGTGGATGCAGAGATGAGTGGAGAAATAAGGTTATTGGCGTGCAGCCTTATATAAGCAGTATTTCTGCTCATTACAGAAACAACTTTCTGGATTGGAATCCCTTGGATAGAGCTTCATCTGTCCTTGCTTCTTCATTTGTGAGTTTCCCCCCTACTTGTTTTATTTTGTAGTCTGAGAACATGCTGTCTGTCTGGTTGTATTGTGGCCCACCAGTGGCCCCTGGCCCTCCTAAGCTCCATTTTCACTGGCAGAGGTTTGCAGGAGGCCGTTGTAGCTGAAAATGGAGCTCGGGGTACCACTTCCATGGGCCACTTAATGAAGACATGAAAGGAACCTCCAACCAAGTTTCTTCTTGGGAATGGTGATATTACTGGCTAATCCTTCAAGCCGGTAGTGCCTCAGTGTTTCCAAAATGAGAGCAAGAGAGCAAGAAAGGAAATGAAAGGAGTGTAAACTGAACAGTGTCGGGGCTCCAAATAGCATCCAAAAGTAAATCAGAGTCCAAGACAAGTGTTGCTTAAAGTTCCAATTTATTAAGAGAGCCATGTTGGCACATCTGGGAAAACCCAAATCCGAAAGCTTCTGGGTTTTCCGCACCTAGTTGAAAGTTCAAGATCTTGCCCCCACACTCACAAGTCCATCACATGGTCCAATCTCCTACTCTCATGCTGGCATTTCCACCCATACAGTTCCGGTCAGGTGTAGAGGTGGAGAGACAAAGGATGACCTTGGGCTTTCTAGAAAGAATTTTGTTTCGGCTACATAGCATCTCACTCTTTACAATACCCCCTCCCATTTTCCCACAATAGAAAATGCATAGTAGAAGAATAGATAGTGTGGCAGGCCAAAGATCCAAAAGAAAAGATGGCTGCAGGCCTGACAAACAGAAGTAAAATAATAAAACCATAAAATAAACAAGGAAAAAAGAAGACAATGAAAATACATCAATTTGATAACCAAAAAGAGGAGAGGGTAAGAGAGAAGTATTGGATACTACTATCAATCCAGCAGCCAACCTCCAAGGTGGAACATCCCATTTCTGTCTGTTTTATAAAATCAAATCGTCCCTCAGAGAGTGAATTAATTCCAGAATTTGCAAGTTTGTAAAACTTTCCAGGAAGTCTCAGAAGTATATCAACACCCATATTGGATTGAAGATTAATCATTAGGTGAAATACTTTAAGTTGCGTCTCCTTGCATTAGCCATCTGTTTAAACTTGGATGGGGTGGTGGAAGAAGCATGTATGAAAATGATTTGATTTAAGGAGAGATTTCTTCGCCCTCCTTTAGCAAACAGCTTTGGATATGAATCATTTATCTTCAAAAACATTTGCTCCAAGATTTGCTTATATTTCCAGCATTGTTTGTTTCCTGTTTTGTTGCTGAAAAATTCATGGGAGGCCGTATCGGCTCTAGGATTAGGCTGCAGGCTCTCACAACTTGGCAAGATATTTTTTTTCTAAATTTTAGAAACCCAAGATAACAACTTTGAAGTTGGATAAGCCGTAATCCTTGAATAAAATCAAAGAAAATCTGAGATTTAGGCCCAAATCATATACAATACATTTCCGCACCCCAAAACACACACACACACCAAAAGAGAAAGCCAGAATAAACAAGTAATTCCAAATCTCCAGAGTTTGCAAACATCTGGGTTATTTTTGTCAGGGATATTATAGCCTTCCAAAGTCTGTTTTTCAATGTAAGTTTATAAGTTGGAAAGTCAAGGAATATGTCGGCTCTTGACATATGAAACATTTTCAGGGATAGTTGTTGGCACAAAATTCCATCTCAGGAGATAAAAGCAAATACTACCTCAACTAAAACTCAATGTCTTGGCTTTATGAGCATATCTCTATTTTCTTCACCACATGGTGAATGTGGTTTGACATTCCTTTTATTTAAGACTAGGCGATAACCCGGCATTGCCTGGGTTTTTATTTATACGGTGGGGAAATGTCTGGACCGAACGTAATTTCTAATGTTGGATTTTCCCCCTTACCAGAGGGAGTCCCCTTGTGGAGCACTGTGAAGCTGTTACAATGGCAACTCCACTGCGCTGCATAGTAGAAGCCAATTTATGGCAGTACAGTAGAAGCAATTTTAATTTTACACAACAGGCTGTATCCTAACATAACACACACCCCGAGGGGTGTTAGGGGTATCTTACTCTACCAGTATTTTTTTCCCAGAGAGTAAGTCATCTGTGTACAAAATTTGAAATTGCGCGCGCACACACACACACACACACACACACACACACACACACACACACACACATTTGCATTCCAAGCATTTGATTATATTAGATAGTTACTTCTCAAGCTTGTAGGCCACTTAAACAAACTCTAACAAGCATCTAATTCATGTACTGGCTTTTACTGGCTTGCTCCCATCTTGGTCCTATTTAAAAAAGAAATTGGTTTAAGAAATATTTAAGCTTTTAGCTTTGTCTTAATAGTGGTCACCATAGCCTCTGATTTGTACCAATTAAAGAAACCGAACCGAACCGAACCGAACCGAACCGAACCGAACCGAACCGAACAGAACAGAACAGAACAGAACAGAACAGAACAGAACAGAACAGAATAGAATAGAATAGAATAACAAAGTTGGAAGGGACCTTGGAGGTCTTCTAGTCCAATCCCCTGCTTAGGCACGAAACTCTATACCATTTCAGACCAAGGGTTTTCCAACATCTTCTTAAAAACTTCCAGTGTTGGAGCATCCACAACTTCTGGAGGCAAGTTGTTCCACTGATAAATTGTTCTGTCAGAAAATTTCTCCTCAGTTCTATGTTGCTTCTCTCCTTGATTAGTTTCCACCCATTGCTTCTTGTTCTGCCCTCAGGTGCTTTGGAGAATAGTTTGACTCCTTCTTCTTTGTGGCAACCCCTGAGATATTGGAAAGCTGCTATCATGTCTCCCCTGGTCCTTCTTTTCATCAGACTAGACATACCCAATTCCAGCAACTGTTCTTCATGTGTTTAAGCCTCCAGTCCCCTAATCATCTTTGTTGCTCTTCTCTGCACTCTTTCTAGAGTCTCCACATCTTTTTTATGTCGTGGTGACCAAAACTGAATGCAGGTGAACCAAGTAAATAATGATGGAAGAGAGTCTCCTAAATGCATATATCCATGCTGTGTTTAAGCAGTTCTCCCCCCCTCCCAATTTGTAAAACTCTGCACGTTTTAATGAGATGAATAATTCACAAGTTAAGCACCAACTTTTCAATCATTCAAAAAATGTATCCAGAACTAAAGACCTTCAAATATTGCAGGCAGCCAGGATCCAAGACTTCCTCCTCTTTCCTCCCATGTTGTTCTGTCGATGAATACAAAGTGAACAGAGAATGCCTTTTTTTCCCCCGAAAACACTTGTGAAAACAGAAGCTACATCTCCAATAACTTGTTTCTATTTGAACCGCCAGACCACTTAGCCCTGTGACCTGGAGAGCAATCACTGAACAGAAATGCATCAGATGGGTCAATTTCTTTTCTGCTGTGCTGACATGTGTAGGCATATTTACTAGAACCAAAAATAAGGAGAGGAACTGGGGAGGGAGCGCCAGGGAGATCGTTGGCTGTAGAAATAAATGTTCCCCATTAAAGAGACAAGTACTTCACCGTAGACTCGATCGGCTAACATAGAAGATAGAAAGTTTCTGTCCTCGGCTGCAGTTCCAACCTGAATGTGAAAGTTTCACTTAAGGAAGTTTGGTAGAACTTCCAAAGCCTCTGCTTTTATTTAAAAGTTACAGACACAGTAGGTAGGTCCACGACTCGATCAGTGGTGGCAAAGGTGGGTTCCTGCCAGTTCCAACCTCTTCTATAGAAGAGGTTCCACAAATCTACAGTGTTGTTTAGAACCGGTTCCAGCTCCCTCCCCCCCCCGCCCGTCCGCACATCATCAAGATGAAGAGCGAGAGGAGGAATTCTGGGAGTCGAAGTCCACAAGTCTTAAAGCTGTCAAGTTTGAACACCCCTGAGGTTTTTTTTTTCTCTAAAGGGTTAGGGGTGCGAGGGTCTTGTAACTTGACAGCTTTAAGACTTGCGTGCTTCAAATGCCAGAGTTTCTGAGCCAACATTTTGGTTGCTAAGCAAGAGCGTTGTTAAGTGAGTTTCATCACATTTTACAAAGTCAGTCTTTGTATCCATTTAATGGGCCATGCGATTTAATTATTTAAGTTAGGGTTAGTCAATTAACAGTATGGATGCTCCGTTGGGCCTTTTCTCTCAAGGAAATCATTTGTCTTATGGATGGTGTTTCGTTTTCTCCGATGAAAACAAGAAGTGTAAATCAGAAGGCTCTAAAAATTTCCTTTGACAAGGAGTTGGCAGAAGTCTGCATCAACAGAAGTGATGCCATGTGCTTTATTTCTGGATATCCGCCTCAAAGATACGACACCTCTTGCAAACCAGTATTGAAGCATGGCAAGCGTGAAAACAAAAATGGAAGCCATGCCAGCAGATGCTCCACAAACTCAAGCAACCTGCTTCTCCCCCACCTGTGCACTGACTGAAGCAGAAATTCTAAGGTGTTTCTCTGAGGTTCGTTTCTTCAGCGGAGAAATGGATTGATTGCTCCTTCTCTCCTCTACCAGATTGCATTTCATGCTTAGTGAGATGGTAATAGGCAGCTCCTGGACTGTTTGAGATTTGCGATTAAGTGAGGCTGGAAGGAAGAACTGGGAACAGTTTGCCATCTGACTGGGATGTGGCTTGGGAGGGCTCTTAAGAAAGGTAGCATCTGTCTCTGTATCTTCAACTCTCTGTCTGTCTGTCTGTCTGTCTGTCTCTCTGTGTCTGTCTATCTATCTATTCATCCATCCATCCACCCATTCATCCATCTATCGATCGATAATGATAGATAGAAGATAGATGTTATAGATAGATAGAAATAGATGATAATCTATCTATCTATCTATCTATCTATCTATCTATCTATCTATCTATCTATCTATCTATCTATCTATCTATCTATCTACCTACCTACCTACCTACCTACCTACCTACCTACCTACCTATCTATTTTTTATTTATACTTTATTTGTATGCCGCCCTTTTCCCTGAGGGGACTCAGGGCGGCTCACATTTCAGGGGGAGGGGAAGACAAACAAGTTACAACAAGAAGACAGTACATTGTTAAAAAAGAGCACAACAGTCATACCATTCGGGTGGGGTTAAAGTCATTAGCCCCAGGCCTGCTGGGACAGCCAGATTTTAAGGGCAGCGCGGAAGGTCTGGAGGGTGGTGAGGATCCGGATCTCCACGGGGAGTTCGTTCCAGAGGGTCAGAGCAGCCACCGAGAAGGCTCTCCTCCGGGTAGTTGCCAGTCGACATTGGCTGGCTGATGGAATTCGGAGGAGGCCTAATCTATGCGATCTTATTGGTCTAGTGGAGGTAATTGGCAGTAGGCGGTCTCTCAAGTACCCTATCTATCTCTATATCTATATCTATCTCTAACTATCTGTCTATTTATCTTTCAACTATCTAATGATAGATGATAGATAGAAGATAATAGATGATAATGTATCTCTCTCTATCTATCCATCTCTATCTTTCTATCTATCATCTATCTGTCTGTCTATCTAACATGTATCATCTTCTATTATCTATCTATCTATCTATCTATCTGTCTGTCTGTCTGTCTGTCTGTCTGTCTATCTATCTATCTATCTATCTATCTATCTATCTATCTATCTATCTATCTATCTATCTATCTATCTATCTATCTCTAACTATCTGTCTATCTATGTTTCAACTATCTATCTAATGATAGATGATAGATAGAAGATAGATAGATAATAGATAATATCTATCTATCTATCTATCTATCTATCTATCTATCTATCTATCTATCTATCATCCATCCATCCATCCATCCATCCATCCATCCATCTATCTATCTATCTATCTATCTATCTATCATCTATCTATCTATCCATCTTTCCATCTATCATCTATCTATCATTTTCTATCTCACTTTTGAATTAGTGAGTAACATTTTTGGAAACAAAACAAGAGCACCACAGATGCCTGAACTAAGGTATAAATCTCTCCATAAATCTTACCATAGGCTTTCCGTTTCTCCCATAATCTCAGTATAATCCTTCAACATTTAACACAAAAACATTTGTTATTATCTAAACTAATGTCTCCTTTCTAATGTAGGAATGGTAGCATCATGATGATGATGACATCTAAGATAATTGTTGTGTAATTAAATCAGGTATAACAGTTTTCACCATCTGGGCCTCACATGAAGGTTTTTTTGGGGGAATTCTTCTTCAAAACTTACCCCCCCATACACACACGTCCCTAAAAATTAAGGAGGTCTGCAGAAAAGCTGCATTTCTGAGAGAATGAAGTATAGGGTATATAATTTCATCATTTAGCATTAAATCCTCACTTACACAAGGCTAAAAAGAGTACGTATGTAGTCAGCTTGTTTTCAGAGATAAGGTGAAATCTAAACCAATTATTGCGGCCCCAGCTGAACAATAAATAAAATTCATGTTGTGTTCTATTACTTCTTAGTTCTTTTTTCTCTTCTTTATAATAAGAGTATGTGTGGGGGGTTTATAAATAAATGTCCTTGATGAAGTGGTCCAGATTAAACTGTATGAAACTTCTCTATCTACAATCTGCCACCTGTTACTTTCTGAATACACTTTAATTTTCCTCCAGTTTGGTGAAAATATGGGAAGATAGCAATAGCAATAGCAGTTAGACTTATATACCGCTTCATAGGGCTTTCAGCCCTCTCTAAGCGGTTTACAGAGTTAGCATATTGCCCCCACAGTCTGTGTCCTCATTTCACCCACCTCGGAAGGATGGAAGGCTGAGTCAACCTTGAGCCGGTGAGATTTGAACCGCTGAACTGCAGATCACAGTCAGCTAAAGTGGCCTGCAGTACTGCACCCTAACCACTGCGCCACCTCGGCTCAAATGTCACCTCTGATGGTCTCAATTGTGTCTGTTGACTGAATTCTGCATGGATTTTTTTTTGCATTCGACTGTCTCAACGGCATTGTTCCTCCTTGCTTTTGACTTTAAGAAACTTGTTTATCATTATTTGATCCTTGTGCTCTATCATGCAATGATTCATAGTAAATTCATAATTCATTATGCAATTATTCCTATTCATTGCGCTTCGCTCCTATCTTTTCCGAGCTAATCAGCAGGTGTACATAACTGATGACACCTTTATCCAACATCACTGTACTGTACAGTTTTCACCCCATAGGAATGATAAATAAGCTTTGCAACATCTGTGGTGAACTGGTAACAGGGTCCTTAAAAAAGCAGTGCACAATGTTGCTTTATGAATTTACACAGAATGTGCTCACTTAGAACAAATGCAACATATTGACTGCATGCTATGTTAAACTTATTCAACTGTTTAGATGGTTCAGTTCACTGCAGAGACATGCCAAGAATTTAAATTTGTCTTAATAAAAATGGAACAAATTTGAAAGTCTTTTGGCTTTTTTCTTGTATCATCATTTTTTTACAGTTATGGATAGATAGAAGTTGTGGCCCGGCAGGAGCTGTTGGAGCTGCCACCAGACTCCGACAGCGAGGGGTCCTATGAGTTGGCCCTGGAGGATGTGGAGGACCCTGGACAGGGTTCCCACTCCGAGCAGGGCGCAGAGAGACTGGTTGGCCACCAGGTGGCGCCTGAGCCTTGAATCAGTGGGGAGGAGACAAGAGAGAGTGATCCAGAAATCAACAGTGAGTTGTTCCAGGATGCACACCGTCGAAGGGCTACTCGGTGTCAAGAACAACTACGTAATTACAGGAGGTAATTACGCTCAGCTGATGGTCATTAAGCTCCTCTCCAGACTATAAAAGAGACTGCTTGTGCCACGCCCTTCTTGCAGAAATCAATGTTTGGACTAAAGAGAAACGAACTTGGCAGGCTGGATTGCTGCCAGGGTTTGTTTGCATTGCTGCCAAGGTTTCTCAGACTTGCTGACAAAGTCCTTATCGGTTTGTTTATTTGGCTTTCAGCCACCGAGATTCTGGTCTTGTTATTAAAGGACATTCCATTTTACGCTTGTCTCTGCATTCATTACTGGATGGAGGAGGGTCAGAACACATAGACTTGGTGGCTCAGTGGCTAAGACACTGATCTTGTCAATCAGAAAGGTCAGCAGTTCGGCGGTTTGAATTCCTAGTGCCGCATAACAGAGTGAGCTCCCGTGACTTGTCCCAGGTTCTGCCAACCTAGCAGTTCGAAAGCATGTAAAAATGCAAGTAGAAAAATAAGGAAAGTAACAGCATTCCATGTGCCTTCGGCATTGAGTCATGCCAGCCAGAATGACCATGGAGACATCTTCAGGCAGCGCTGGCTCTTTGGCTTTGAAATGGAGATAAGCACTTCCCCCTAGAGTTGGGAACAACTAGCACATATGTGCAAGGGGAACCTTTACCTATACATACATCTATACAAATGACCCCTTGGTTATTTGTTATTCCCCAATGGCTTTCTTCTAATCTTCAACAATCTCTGTTTTCGACTTGTAGCTTTTATTAGGCTTAACAGAAAAGCGAATAAAATTGCTTTTCTTTTCATCAGAACAACCAGGATCTAAAATGTTTCAAATGCAATATCTAATTACAAACTCCTGTTTTAAAAATAATCTTCCTAAAGAATGATGAGAACTGGACTGCCACTTATTTTCCAATTATTAGCTTGCCAACACTTTCTAATCCACCCAAGACAATCACACAACATGAACTTTTCCTGACCATGATTTCTAGGGACGATGAGGGCTCATCAAATAAATTACAGTAGTAACACACTTTCTGTTTAAGCCTTGTTCGGAGTTTGTCCTTTCTTTAAAGTGAGAGGAAAGGAAGTGGGGAACTGAATCTTATTTTAGCAGCCGGGAACAAAAAAAAAAAAGATATTAACAGCAAAGTACATTATGTACAAATATTTTCAGAGAAGAGCTGGCTCGTCTATCAATTTGTTCCAGGCTATCAAAATGTAAAATCCAAGATCAATTTATTCACTTAACTAGGTTTATGTGTTGTTCCCATCGTGCCTGACTACGAGTGGTTTGCAGACCTTCGGAAGAGTAATAAAATTAAAAACTAAAACACAACAATTCAACAGTATAACTTTCTCATTGCTGAGGAACAACTGCAGCCTATTAGCAATAGCAGTTAGACTTATATACCGCTTCATAGGGCTTTCAGCCCACTCTAAGCGGTTTACAGAGTCAGCATATTGCCCCCAACAATCTGGGTCCTCATTTCACCCACCTTGGAAGGATGGAAGGCTGAGTCACCCTTGAGCCGGTGAGATTTGAACCGCCGAACTGCAGATAACAGTCAGCTGAAGTGGCCTGCAGTACTGCACCCTAACCACTGCGCCACCTCGGCTCTTCAACCCCAGTCATCTCTGGGAGACTCATGAATGATGCTTCAGACCCCTAACACTTATTAAAAAAGGGACATCTTGATGGCTTTATAAAAAGCCAGCAGAATTGGGATTTGTTCATTTGTTTGTTTGTTTGTTTGTTTGTTTGTCAAACAAGTATAGGTATGAACATAAACATGAACAAAGGAAGTAAAGACAGATAAATGGGGACAGTAAGAGAGGGATGGTAGGCATGTTGGTGCATGCCCCTTTTACAGACTTAGCAATAGCAATAGCAGTTAGACTTATATACCGCTTCATAGGGCTTTCAGCCCTCTCTAAGTGGTTTACAGAGTCAGCATATCGCCCCCAGAGTCTGGGTCCTTATTTCACCCACCTCGGAAGGATGGAAGGCTGAGTCAACCTTGAGCCGGTGAGATTTGAACCGCTGAACTGCAGAACTGCAGTCAGCTGAAGTAGCCTGCAGTGCTGCACTCTAACCACTGTGCCACCTCGGCTCTAGGAATGGGGTGAGGTCCACAGTAGACAGTGTGAGATTGAAGCTGTGGGGGCTAGAGGATGTAACAACGGAATCAGGTAGAGCATTCCAGGCATTGACCACTCTGTTGCTGAAGTCGTATTTTTCTGCAATCATGTTTGAAGGGGTTTATCTTAAGTTTGTAACGATTGTTTGCCCATGTATTATTGTGATTGAAACTGAAGAAGTTCTCAACAGGCAAGACGTTATAGCAGACAATTTTGCGTACTATGCTTCCATCGAATTACAGGTGGTGCAGATCCGGATCGACCAAGCCCAACATTTCATGCCGGGTGGCATAAGGGATTCTGTTGTGAGCAAGAGGAGCAGAGTACTCTTCTCGTGAAATACCTCTGAACCTGCTCAATTGTGTTAATATCTGATTATATTATATTATAGGAGCCGAGGTGGCACAGTGGTTAGGGTGCGGTACTGCAGGCCACTTCAGCTGACTGTTATCTGCATTCAGCGGTTCAAATCTCACCGGCTCAAGGTTGACTCAGCCTTCCATCCTTCCGAGGTGGGTGAAGTGAGGACCCAGAGTGTGGAGGCAATTTGCTGACTCAATTTGCTAAAAATCTGTAATAGCAATAGCAGTTAGTCTTATATACCGCTTCATAGGGCTTTCAGCCCTCTCTAAGCGGTTTACAGAGTCAGCATATCGCCCCCACAGTCTGGGTCCTCATTTCACCCACCTCGGAAGGATGGAAGGCTGAGTCAACCTTGAGCCGGTGAGATTAGAACCGCTGAACTGCAGATAACAGTCAGCTGAAGTGGCCTGCAGTACTGCACCCTAATCACTGCGCTACCTCGGCTCTTAAACCGCTTAGAGAGGGCTGGTAGCTCTATGAAGCAGTATATAAGTCTAATAAACAAACAAACAAACAAACAATAAATAAATAAATAAATAAATATACATACATACAGTGTGGGTTCCAGGTGGATGAACTGTATTCAAGAATTGGTCTGGCAAAGGTTTTGTATAAGTTAAGAGGGAGATTGTTGTTCCTGCCAAGGGAGACCACATCTGAGAAATTTTGGGTCTTATAATCATTGTAAATGGCATTTCCTAAGAACAGGGACTCCAAGAAAGCTTTGTCTTTCAGAACTCAAAGGACAAGCGGAGAATCTTTAGAAGAAAGTAATCCTGAATGATAAAGGCAAATTGCTGGTCAGACCTGGTTTTTGAAAGCTGATGCATTGTGGATCAATTGAAAATTTTTGGATAGTCTTCAAGGACAGTCCAATCTAAAGAACAGTGCAGTAGCCTAAACAGGAGGTTACACAAAGCATGAACAACTGTGTGCAAAGTTTCCCAGTCTGGGAAAGGTGAAACATTTACCTGTAAGATGAATCTGTGCAAAACAAACTTTTTGTGGATAGAAATGTGTGTCATGAAGCAGAGAAAGGTTCTGAGGATGAATCCCTCTGGTCTTTTCAGCTGATTTTTCATCCTGAAATCTCATCAATGCTTCATTGATGCCAGTCATGAAAATTTATTGTTTTTGTCACCAGTTTGAAACAAAACAATGTAGATATTTGGGATATGAGGGGGGAAAAAAACCTTCAGAGATCTGCTAAAGGAGGAAAAAGAGAACTTCAGGCTGGCAAAGAAAGGAAAAGTTTGAAAAGCAAATGTCATGCTGTAATTTAATTTTATTAAATGCTCTGGCCATTCTGATTTGTTTGATCTTAAAATGCTATTATTATCCAGATCAATCTGGCTCTATCTCTCTGTCTACAGCCTAGTACTGCTCAGTAATTTGCTATTTTTTTTTCTGTAGGATTGATTCTAATCCCTCTTAGATATCTTAGAGCACACACGCACACACACACACACACACACACACACACAAGCATATTCTCAAGTTATTTTTTTAAAGAGTATTCCTTCCTGCATACTTCTATCAATTTGACCTCCCCATCTAACAAAAAGGGCTCAGAAATGGCTCTATACTTAATGCACATTTTACAAACATAGAAACAACTTTCTTAATATAACTTATTCATTGACCAAAGATTGCTTGATTTTGCATTTATATATTTGAACTGTAAACATGATGCAGAATTTGGAAAAGTGTGGGTAGTGAGATATATACGCAAGCTAATTTACCAGCTGTTTTAAAATATGTGGCTTGAAATATATACCGGTGTGTGTGTGTGTGTGTGTGTTTGTGTGTGTGTATGTACTGTATGTCTGTATGTGTATGTGTATGTGTATGTGTGTGTGTGTGTGTGTGTGTGCGTGTGTGTGTGTGTGTGTGTGTGTGTGTGTGTATGTATGTACTTATATACATACCCACGTTTGTTTACCAGGGCTGGTTTCCAGATGTCTGGTAGGCGGGAGGTATCGTCACGTTTATTCATGTTGTGGGGGTGTTTCTCTATTTTCGATAGCTTCCATAATTATTCTCTTGTTGAAGGGTTCAGTTTTGGAGATTAACCTGGTTCCTTCAAAATCAATTTAATGTCCTGCAGCTTTAAGGTGCTGGAATAGGGAGGAAGTTTTTTCTTCTTTCCTGACTGCGTTCTTGTGTTCTGCGATGCGTGCATTTATTCTCCTGTTCGTCTGTCCTATGTATGTTGCTGGATTTTGTCTTTGGGGTTTCTTAAGATGTTGGCTATTTTTTGGTCAGTGTTGAAGGCTGTCTTGATATTGTGCTTGTGGAGAATTTTGCTGATTTTATCTGTGGTGCCTTTGATGTAAGGGAGGAGGGTGATGTCGTTGTCCTGATCTGTGTCTTGGTTTTTTGGGGGAATCTCCCTTTGGATTAAATTGGGAATTGTTTTTCTTTGGAATCTGATGCAGATTAATACATTTGTGAGAGTGCGTAATTCAGTTTTCAAGTGGTCTTTGTCAGCTAGGTGTATGGTTCTGGAGATGAGGGTCTTGGCTACAGAGTTGATCTGTGCAGGGTAGTGATGGGATTGTGCGTTTAAGTAGCGGTTGGTGTGTGTGTGTTTTCCGGTAGATGGTGTGTCCTAGGGAGCCATTGGGTTTTTTGTAGATTAGTAAACTATTGAAATAGAGAAACACCCTCACAACCTGAGTAAACATGACAATACCTCCCGCCTATCAAACATCTTGAAACCAGCCCTAATCAACAAATGAGCCTCACCCACCACCCAGGTTGTTACAACACGAAACAACAATAGACACACAGCCAGCACCAATCAGCACCAATCTACCAATCATGATACAACCACACGACCAATCATTCCACTTACTGAAACAAAGCCAGCACTCCACCCCTCTCCCCAGATTTACAGAAAGATGGCAGCTCCGATCAGACTTTAAGCCCAAACCCCAGCCTGAAGATGGCGAGTGAGATGAAACGTTGCCAAGACAATCTCAATCTTATATGAGAAAAGATCCAAATACAACAAGACCAGCATACCTACACCAGTGAAAATCTAAGAAAACATATGTGTGTGTGTTTGTGTGTGTGTGTGTTGTGTCACATAGAGACCCTAAAGTGGGTGTGTGGGGTCTCTAACAATGATTTGAGGTCTAAGCACATAGTGTTTATAATGTAGAATGAGATAGCTAAAGGTCTGGAATCCTTTGACATTACCAACCATGTTAAGAGAAACATAAAACATGAAGACTATAAGATATGTGTTGGATTTGAGTTAAGAAGAGTTAAAAGTCCTATTTGACTGTATTTGCATTCTGGTGATAATTTAGTTCATAGCAATGAATGGTTGTACAGAATTCTAGAATTTACATTCTAGAATTCTAGAAGCTTGATTAAAAACTTGTTTAGGTATTAGGTAATTCACTGTACTTCATATATGGGTTTGCACCCTCTACCAACATTGCTAAAATTCCCCTGCTTGAACAGGGGGCTGGACTAGAAGACCTCCAAAGTCCCTTCTAGCTCTATTCTATTCTGAATTCTAAAATAAAGTTGAGGAAGGCAGAAGCTATCAGTAAGGCTCATGTGTTTAATGTCCTGTATTTGATAATATCTAGACAGAGGATAGATAAATTTTTCCAGATTATTTTAACATGAACAATCATGTTTATATTTATGCTTAGGTAATCTGTATAAAAAGGATAATATTTACCTTATCAAAGATTTGCTGCACAGCGATGCATAAACAGAATACGATTCAGCTCAGTGGGTGGGATTGTGACAGAAACAATGAGTTGGCTTGCACTGATCTTTATACATTTCTAGTCCTTTAAAAAGGAAACTAGTACAATACATAATGAATCCTTTTCTCCTTCATGGTTAAATTGCTCTGTTTCTAAATGTTGTTATTATCTGAAGACTGTTGATCGCAGCTTTGTATTAAACTGTAATAAAAATGGATTTAATGACATTAAGATTTATCGTCAGCACTAAAGCAATTAAAATAAAATATCTTAAAGGTAACAATAAATTAAATTTATCCATTCAAAACAATTACACCTTGCCTTTTCATCAGATAGATCTCAACGGAGTCTCGGAACTGATTTAGCACAGGAGAACAATGTGCGTAATCAGCTGAACTTCATTAGTAAAACAGATTGTGATGTTATCTGCTGAAATAAAAGATGATTGTTCCTTAAAATTGCAGTATGTGATTCCAAAGCTGGAGAGAAACATCACTGATATACCTTAAGCATGCGGGCAGTGGATAAACCTGATTGCCAAGTGGTACTTTGATAAAAGTTCTGGAACAAGGAATGGGAAGAAAATGAACGTTAAGAGGATCGAGATATTAGGATCTAGGCAGTTTAGCGTATTTTTCAGAGTATAAGACGCAGTGGTGTATAAGACATACCAAGATTTCAAAGAGGTAAGTAAGAAAAAAGAGTGTTTGTCCTCTCCGGCCGTCAGGAGCACTCTGCAGGTTTCAGCAAGGCTGAGGAGAGGCAAAAATGTCCCAATGTTTTGCAAAAATGGGCACAGTGGTTAAATGCAGCACTGCAGGCTACTTTAGCTGACTGCAGTTCTGCAGTTTGGCTGTTCAAATCTCACCGGCTCAGGGTTGACTCAGCCTTCCATCCTTCCGAGGTGGGTGAAATGAGGACCCGGATTGTTGTTGGGGGGCAATATGCTGACTCTGTAAACCACTTAGAGAGGGCTGAAAGCCCTATGAAGCGGTATATAAGTCTAACTGCTATTGCTATTGCTATTCCCTCACCCCTGCTGAAGCATGCAGATTGCTCCTGGGGCTGGGGGAAGGGAAAACACCTCTCTCTTTTTTTGCAAAAAATGGCCCGTTTTTCACAAAAATGGGATGTGGGGATGGGGCTTCAGGTGGCCCAAAACAGCTGTATTCAGTGTGTAAGGTGCACCAACATTTCCATGCTCTTTTAGGGAGAAAACGGTGTGTCATACTCCAAACAATATGATAATTCCAATAAATCCAACTTCACCAAGTGGCAGTATGCTCCCAACAAGATGTTTTCACACCCTCCAATATGTAATCAAGAGATAGAGTCATGGTCCTCTGACATTTCCCAGCCACTAGAGAGGCTGCTACCTTTGGAGACTGAGATAAGTGGGGAGGAAGAACAGCTGGGGCCTCTTCCAGATGCACATATGTGCAGAGGAGAGGAGAACAGCTGAGGACAAGGAGTTAACTCAGGAAGCAAGGCACGTGTGAATGCTGAATGGCTCCTCTCTGGCTGCGGGAATAAACAGGAGCAAAGAGGAGGGGTGAGGTCGAGCTGGTCATGCTCCCCCCCTTCCCCACAAGGTCAAACACAACCCTGATGTGGCCCTCAATGAAATAGAGTTTGAATAAAGGTAAACGGTCCCTTGCACATATGTGCTAGTCATTCCCGACTCTAGGGAGCGATGCTCATCCCCATTTCAAAGCCGAAGAGCCAGCGCTATCCAAAGAAGTCTCTGGGGTCATGTGGCCAGCATGACTAAACACCAAAGGCACACAAAACGCTGTTACCTTCCCACCAAAGGTGGTTCCTATTTTTCTGCTTTTTTTTTTTTTTTACATACTTTCAAACTGCTAGGTTGGCAGAAGCTGGGACGCGTAACAGGAGCTTACTCCGTTATGCAGCGCTAGGGATTTGAACCGCCGAACTGCCGACCTTTCTGATTGACAAGCTCAGCATCTTAGCCCCTGAGCCACCGTGTCCCTTTGCCTTTGACACACCTGCCATAGCCTAAATGAGTAAAACAAAATCAATGTAACAATGTGATCCCAACACATTTCTTATCCGTCCTAAGCAATAGGCGCATGACAAATTCTCCAACTGATAAGAGCGAGGGGTGCATAAAATGTAAATATATTATCAGAATTTTGGATTTTTGTGATTACTAAAGGAACTGGGCTGTCCTTATATCCATAAAGCTTCCATTGGCCTTACGTTCAATATCTGTGCGTCTAAATCTGTCATTCGGTGATAAAGTATGTGCAGTGAAAGCATTATATTCCATTGCTGTTGTCTGGAACCTTGTATTGAAAGATAACAGCTAAAAAAGATGAATCCAAGAACAAATTGAACCAATGGCCCAACTTAATATGAGAACCTTTTTATAAATCGAGCTGGGGAATACAACTTGAAGCTGCTATTTATTTCATCAATGTTCCTTCAAAAAAAACAAAAACCTATTCTCCTATCTCAAACTCTTATCTCATTTTAATGAGATAAGAACGTTCCCAAAAAGAATTCATTAAAACATTGGGTTCTAGCTGCTTGATGCAATTGGTTATTTTTATGTTTTAAAGTCAGTGCATGGTGGTTTGCTGCATATTTCTAGAGTAATTAAAAATACTAATTGAAATTCATGTGATTTTAATCTATTAAAAAAACAAGGTAGGTTTTCAGAATAGAATAGAGTAGAATAGAACAGAATAGAATAGAATGTATTGGAATGAAGAATAGAATGGAATGGAATGGAATGGAATGGAATGGAATGGAATAGAATAGAATAGAATAGAATAGAATAGAATAGAATAGAATAGAATAGAATAGAATAGAATAGAATAGAATAGAATTCTTTATTGGCCAAGTGTAATTGGACACACAAGGAATTTGTCTTTGGTGCAGATGCTCTCAGTGAACATAAAAAAGACAAGATACATTTTGTCAAGAAGCATAAGGTACAACACTTAATGATAGTCATAGAGTACAAATAAGAAATCAGGAAACAATCAATATCAATACGAATCATAAGGATATAAGCAACAAAGTTACAGTCCTGCAGTCATAAGTGGGAGGAGATGGGTGATAGGGTTTTAAGTGTTTGAACCAGTCCTTTTACTCTCAATTATCCTTTATCATTAAGAATGTAAAGGATAAAACAAAATGTTAAATACACACTGGGAAATTGAGGAAGGAAATCTGGGTAGTTCAGAGTTGGCATCCTAGGCTTTCAGAAATGGGTATTTACTTTATAAACCCTGCTCATTCCTTTCCTAAGCAACATCCATTGTGAAGTTAAATTCCTTGTTTACTATGGCTTGCATATATCTTTGTATGATGTATTATGTCATATTTCTTTCCTTCTTTTCATTTATTATTAGATTTACAGCCTGCCTTTCTTGTTGTTCAAGGCAAAGCAAAGTCTACTGTATATAGATATAGACCCCATCTATGGGCCTATAAAAATATGTATGCAAATATTTCATTTGCATATAAATTGCCAATCAGCCGGAGACCTACCTCAACCCCCTGAATTATTCTTGTACATTAGCCTAGCATCCAAGGAGTCTCACTTCCTCATGTCTCCTCCATTATGTACGGTGCCTACAGAGTAGTAAGATAATGTAGGAATAGAGAGCTGTGTTAGTCTGTAGTAGCAAAGCCTCAGGAGATGGCTGTCATCTTTCTGAACA